>NC_057810.1:172868875-173132686 GCF_018294505.1 Triticum aestivum | reverse complement strand
CCACAGTCGGGCGTCTGAGTGACACCACATAAAGGGCTTTAAAAGAAATGCCATAGTCGGGCGTCTGAGCGACACCACGTAAAGGGCTTTAAAAGAAACAATCATAGTGAATATCTCGGAGGTAGAACCTTACCAAAGATACTCGATAATACCAATAATATCACGGGTTAGCCAACAATAACAATAATCATAGTTCTCGCAAGTCACAAGTAGTAGTTCCATTTATGGTTTAACAGTTTCACCTCCGAAGACCGACACTAAGACCAACACTTGACCCATCCCAGACTGTAATCCTTAACCATGGATACGGCTATTCGAATAGGTTTTTCATCTCTGCAGAGGGTGTACTCTTTACCCATGAGTAACGGATTCCTTTAGTCCATCGGGACTAATTCCGTCTACGGTCTTTTAGTAGAAAACACGCCTAACTTGCACACACCAGCTCAACTCATCGGTGTCTGGAATCACCCACGACACTTGTTAAGCAAAACTCTAAGTGGGGAGGCTACAACCTCGCGTAGCATGGGATCAAATTTATATCGCGCGCTCTAAGCGGTGGCCTCCCCTCTCGGTCCCAACCGGAAACACCCATGCTCCCGGACCAGGTGGCATGCCTACCGGCTACAACCGATATCTTCCACCATGGACTCTCTGTACGGTGTGTGCTTGAAAGGGGTTGACGACTTACTGAACCATACCCTACCTGCGGCAAGGACAAGTGGTAGTAGATAGCAAGTATGGGGGTTACAGGAAATAAGACTCGGTCTACGGTCGACTCAGGAGGTTTAAGTATTCCCTGCATGATTAGTACAACGAATATATATTTCATCCAACAGAGTCAACGCTCATATCACCTTACCATGCCATACCACACATAACCGTCCCGACGGAGACCGGCGACAAACTCATGCCTACCCAAGGCAAAGGTTTTCCCGGGTTCCTGCCGGTATGCATGCAAGGCACATGAGGGTGACTATCATCACAAGTGTGTCCATTTCCAACAGCATGGAAATTAAAAACATGCACCCATGCATATGATCACCTCACATGAAATAACGAGTCCTTCGAAATCCGGTAGTGTTACAAATATATCGATGATCACACCAAAAATATTATGCCGAGGTTCAGAATGCTTGCCTTTAATGAGTGGAAAGGTAGGGTGCACTCCAAAACTTCAAACATTTCTCCTCTCTTCAAAAATCCTATTTTAGCAATATAAAAGAATCAACACACAAAATAAAAACAGCACCGAAAGTTGTTCTGAATTTTTTTTTAAAAAATCTTAAAATAAACTAGGTGAAATTTGAGAGAGGTAGGAAAAAGAATCAACTCATTTGGAGTTATATTTAAAAAGTTATAGCCAGTCAAAGTTGTGTTTAAAATCTGTTATTTAAAACAAAACAGAAAAGAAAACGTTTCAGAGGGAAATACGCTTTTGGAGCGGGGAAGACGTACTGGCGGAATTACGCCTTCACTTAAACACGTGGACGGCGCGGGGTGTCACTGACAGTGGGCCCGCTTGGCCCACTGGTCAGGTTTGACCAGTCGCCGCGCGTCGTCTCCCTCCTCTGCCCGAGCGGGGTGGGGCTCCGGCGATCGTCGCCGGCGCTTGGCTGCTCCTTGCGGGCCCCCGAGGGTAGGGATGGATCCGCACGGCTGGGGAGGTTCTCCCGGTGGTCGTAGGGTCGCCGGGGGAGGAGTAAATCGCCGGCGGCGAGTTCCGCGGCGGGGGAAAGCTCCGGTGGCGAAGTGGTTTCGGGGTGGCGGTGGTTCCCGATCAAAATCAAGTAGGGGGTCGGGTTCACAGGAGGATGAGGAAGTTCCTGGCGAAGAGAATGGAGAGAGGGAGGCCCTGGTGGTGCCGGAATGGCCGGGGCAGTGGCGGCGGCAGGAGTTACCGGAGATGGGGAAGAAAGCTCCCCTGCGTCGATTGGCGAGCTGGGAAGCATTATTGGGGTGGTCTGGGTTGCCTGCGTGCGGGAACGGCCCGGGGCGTCCCTTTATAAGCGAGGCAAGGCGGTTCCGCGGCGGCCGTGGATAAGCTTCCGGCGAACCGACGTTCTGTAGCAGCAGGGCATCGTGGCGGCGACGAGGGCTAGCAGACACGCTTACGGATGAGCTCGCACTGCTCCAGGGTCCAGGTGGCGAGCCGGGGTGTCTTGGGCGGCGCTGAACGACACAGGGCTGTCGAGCGGCGGCGGCGGCTTGGCGTGTAGCTGAGAGAAGGGGAGCGCATGGCGTGATGCTGCCGTGTGGGCCAAAGCCAGGGGGGCCAGCGTGTCGGCTCGGGCGTGCGGCTGCAATTTGCGCGCTCTGGGCGTGCCCAGTGCACGCACGGGACGTGCTCGATGAAATGCTATGGCATGTTAGGGGGCTCCAAACCACAAGAAAGTTAGCAGGGTGGGGTTATAGTTTAAGGCAAAACCATTGGACATGCTGGTCTGGTCAGGGGATTAAGTTCACAGAGTAAACAAAACTCATGTCAAAATAGATCATGCCCATAAGGTGTTTGACAAAATGCCAAGGGCACTTAGGCATTTCTTGGAGTGGCCAAAAACTCCAGATGGAAGTCTCTTTAGATGTACAAGAGGGTGGTGAGGTTAGTTTGCCAAAAGCAGAAACTTGCTAGTGCAAGTTTTGCAGAACTTCAATTCTGGACAGGAAATAAATGACATTATTTCATGAACCAAAATTAATCCAATGGGTGCATGCTCCTGGATTAAGGGGTTTGGTAGGGCTGTCTACAAGTAGGAGAAAGAATCAAGGGTTAAAGAGCAAGCACAAATATGGTTGATGTACAAACCATTATGTTGGACCAGAATGAGGATGAGGTTGATTCACTCAAAATTTTCAAAGAACAGCACTAGGTTTTTGCACAAAGTGGAATAATATGCTCCTACTGACCTCCCCTAATTTTGGTAGAAGTTTTAAAGAAATATTTAAATAGGTTGTAGTGTAAAATGCACTCTGGACCAGGGAAGGAAAATTGAGTGTAGGGCTCAAAATATTGCATGAGTAAAAGATATTTTTGTACAAAAGTAATTTAAAAACATCACATGACATCTCCAATTTTTTGTGGGAATTTTAAGTGAATTTATCAAATGGTTGTAGTTCAAATATGGCCATATAACCTTGAAAAACCATTTTTTCAAGAAAATAAAGATTAAGCAGATTAATTATGTAATTAGTTATACTGATAAAAGGGAAGTTTTTCTTGAGAGGTTAAATAAGTCCAATGACATATTTGAAAAGTTTCCTCTCTGCGAAAAACTCAACATAACAGGGAAGGAAATGATTTAAAAATCAAAATGGAGCTCAGAAATTCAAAGTTTTAATTCCTGGCAAGATTTTTAATTCGTTAAAACAAGGCCAATTTTTGGGGTGTCACAACACTATCCCCCTTAAGAAAAATCTCGTCCTCGAGATTTGTTAAAAGTTGTGTCAAGAAAATATTACGCAATAAAGATGTGGCTACAGTGAGAGGGCAATAAGTGGTGAAAAATCACAGTGTGAAAACTGGTGCTGCGTGGAAAAGTCTACGGTTCAGGACAAAAACGTGCGATTTCTACGCTGTATATAAATTTAGAAAACTTCTAAATTTAAATATACGCTGGTCGTACCCGAGAGCACAGTGCTCCCTCTGGCTGACAGGTGGACCCGGGGTCCGTTGTGAGTCTCTTCTTCTCCCTCTGGCTCTTTCTTCTTCCTCTTTCCCGCGCGCTTTCTCCACTGACGATGCCTAGTGTGTAGGGCATCTAGGCCGTACCGTGGTAGTGCGTGGCGTGCTAGCTGCCGGTGCAGCGTGCACTCACCCCGCGGGCCAGCGTGCTGTCGGCACTGCTTGCGGATTCGACTCCGAACACCGGCGATCGGCGACGAGCGGCGTTGGTGGACTTCGCCCACCGTACACCGAGCTCGAGCTATAAAACGGACGGGGTGCCCCTCTCTTCTTCCTCACACCGGGCCTCACTTCTCCTCCTCCTTCCTCCATTACTGCTTACAAAAGCTCGGGTTAGGCTCTAATGGTGGAGGCTATGCCGGACTGGTCTGTGATCCTGATATGCGGAGGGCTGGCGACGCTGCTGGGGGTCTCTGTGCTCCTGTGTGCGATGATCCTCGACGATCATCGCGACGCTGTTGCTCGGGTGTTGGCTCTCCGCGGTGGTGGTGATCACGAGGAGTAGATGGGGTGTGTCGGGTGCTAACTGTTGTTAGGGGGGGTGATTAGCTGGATGTAACACCGTTGCAAAGTTTTGCAAACAGTGTATGTGTTCGAATGGTAATGGTTGTGAGTCTGCTGCCTGGTGCTATGTGAAGTTAAGTAATCCACGTCGTGAGAAAGTGCAGATGTAGCAACTCAGGGAAAAGAAATCTCACTCAGAATTTTTGCGAGGAAAAACAGTTAATTTAAAGGAGTATAAACCACAACAAAAACTACATACATTAGTAGAAGCCAAATATATGACTCGTCGTACAAATTTGGGGTACCATGCATAAGATACACGCAAATATAAATGCTGCAAAGACGAATACAGTAGTGACGTCTAAAATGAAAACGGTAACTGGACGGGGTCCTGATAAAATGTCTCTGGTAAAGGGATACACTCATATTCTATCGGAGGAAGTGGATTGACCAGTCGATGCACGTGTCTTTCCTGGTCGGGCCTTAGTGGTCTGCCGATGGCAATCTGAGGATTTAAATCTGCGAGGCTCTGGAGATAATCCATCACTCGCTGGTTCAAATGCTCTTGAGCGATGATGTACTGGATAAGGTTGGACAGAACTGGGTCTCTCTCAATACGCCCAACGGGAATAGACGTTACTTCTCCGGGTGCTGCATGGCTCGGAAAGTAATAATATCCTCGTTCGAGGGCATAGGGTACTGCGGATCGAAGGCGAGCAATCGCTTCTTTCGCAGCAGCTTCTATGGCCAAGTGTGGGGTTGGCCTAGATTTCCCCACGAAGGAAACTTCTGTTGGATCTTGGTTGGAGTCTACGGGAGGGATGTGCACTGCTGCCCAATATTCTGAGGTGGAAGGGGTGATCTTTGATTTGAACAGCTCGTACTGGGGTGGCTGGGTAGAACCCATGGTACTGCGGGTAAAATCCCACAATATTTTGACAAAGCTACCTGGGGTTGCATCTGGGGTTCTCAGATGAATGCTGGGGCTCGGCATGACAGGAAAAGGTTGTGAGTGTGGTGCACAAGGTGAGGGTTGCTGGGTAAGGTCACAAGGTGGCCTTTATATAGCAATGGAGCCGGATTCATTTTACCGTGGTGAAAGGTAATAAATCTGCCAGCTTAGCTCCAGAGGTCGGGTCAGCGTCAGAGATACACATATCTCATAAAGAGACGTGTTACTGTGGTTGTCGTCGGGTTGGTTTTGGTAGTTGTGCCCGGAAAAATATGCAACTATGCGCTGACCAAAAATGCAAGACCACTATTAAAACAGAGGCACAACGACAGGCTGCGCTAATAAACACAGTCGCACGATTACAAAGTGAGGATACACTAAGACTCGGTACTACTGTACGACTTAGTCTACCTCATTCATGTCTAAACGGGCGTGCCTGGTGGATGTCGAGGCTTCTCCACGTGTCTCTCTGCCGGGATTAGTCGGAGATGGCGGAGGAACTGCAGGGTCGGGGTAGTGATGATGACCATCGCGGGGATTGTTGGCCACAACCCCGTTGGAGTGTGCTCCCAAAAGGCGACGAAGCACTTCTGGGGTCATCAAAGCATCTTGGCTGATGGCTGGAGCTGATCTCGAGGTCTCGATCGGTTGTCCAAACAATACGACTGGGTTGTCGGCACTGGGCTCGTTTTCTTCTCTCGCCGGGGCTCGACGAACCAGCTCTCCATGAGCTGCGATCAGATCAATAGTGATCTGGTCGAATAGTGCCTCTAGTGCACTTACGTAGCACACTAGGTGCAACAATGCGGAGTCCGTCTCGTGATCTCCGTTGGCAACTTGGGGTGGTCTACCATACCCTTCACGCCTGGGGTAGTAGTAGAATGAGCGACAGTTAACTCTGGGCGACAAGTGCCTGAGATGAACTATAGCCTCTTGGGCGGGTAGTTGGATGGCTTGTGGCTCAAAGGAAGTTGTTCTTCCGGTGAACCTGTAGGGGCGTTCGGGTGCTAGACCCCTACCGTAGATGTGTACAGTGGCCCAGAATTGATGGTCTTCACCGCTCATGGGTCCTTGGTACACAACATATTCTGGTGGCTCCTCTAACGCATAGGCACGACGGGTGAGGTTTGCGAGGATGGTCACAAAACCTCCAAGGTTGGTTGTTGTGGTCTCGTTGTGTACTGTGGGTCCAGGCATTGTGGCTCGGTTTGGGGGGAGAGACTGTGCTGTGCTGGGTTGAGACTAGCGTGCCCTTTTTATAGGAAAAAGGGAACAGAGTCTTCCTTCGCACGCTTGCGAGAAAGGACTATTTAGGGGCTGGCCACTGGCGCATGAGTGACAAGTTAGGTTGATAGGTTGGGCACCGACTGCCAAAAGTGTCGGGATTACTGTGTGGCTATCTTGCACGAGAAGCTTCGGTGGGGTTTGGCTAAGGTCTAGTGGGTTGGTTTGCCTAAGTTTTTTTGACCTGGCTAAGATAGGATTAGCCAATGGTCAGCCTGGCTCTGATACCAAGTCTGTCACGACCGGCTTTCCGGGTAATAAATTTCCAGAAAAGACCGTCGTGCTCATCAGCCCCAGGATTACTGTTAGCTGATGAGGCTCCAACTTGATACAGAAATTCCAAGCAGAAAACAAAATATGTAGTACAAGACCGTTCTGGCATGTGAGTACAACAAATGGTTTCTAGTGGTTGATGGCGGAAGCGGTTTGTGGATCATCAGTGTCTATGGGACTCCAATTCCCACAGGAACAGCTGACCAGGTTAACTCCTATCTTTGCGAGGCTGCTATCTCCATTGTGTGGGTTCCGGGACTGGCATCGCGTCGCTCCTCTCCGTGCAAGAAAATCTGGCCAAGACAATAGCCAGGGACAAGCCAGTGAGTACTTTGAATGTACTCGCAAACATTATGAACACAGGTATAATATAACAATGATGAGCTGAAAATATTTTATGCTCATGACGTCAGTCACAAAAGATAAATGAAACTCTGATGCGTGCAAGCAAGTTATTTAATAAATAGCAAAAACATGGTAGTATTAAAATTTATAAAACAAAGGACAAGAAATGCCACAGTCGGGCGTCTGAGCGACACCACATAAAAGGGCTTTAAAAGAAATGCCACAGTCGGGCGTCTGAGCGACACCACATAAAGGGCTTTAAAAGAAATGCCACAGTCAGGCGTCTGAGCGACATCACATAAAGGGCTTTAAAAGAAATGCCACACTCGGGCGTCTGAGCGACACCACATAAAGGGCTTTAAAAGAAATGCCACAGTCGGGCGTCTGAGCGACACCACATAATGGGCTTTAAAAGAAATGCCAGAGTCGGGCGTCTGAGCGACACCACATAAAGGGCTTTGAAAGAAATGCCACAGTTGGGCGTCTGAGTGACACCACGTAAAGGGCTTTAAAAGAAACAATCATAGTGAATATCCTAGAGGTAGAACCTTCCCAAAGATACTCGATAATAACAATAATATCACGGGTTAGCCAGCAATAACAATAATCATAGTTCTCACAAGTCACATGTAGTAGTTCCATTTCTGGTTTAACAGTTTCACCTTCGAAGACCGACACTAAGACCAACACTTGACCCATCCCAGACTGTAATCCTTAACCATGGACACGGCTATTCGAATAGGTTTTTAATCTCTGCAGAGGGTGTACTCTTTACCCACGAGTAACGGATTCCTTTAGTCCAGCGGGACTAGTTCCGTCTATGGTCTTTTAGTAGAAAACACGCCTAACTTGCACACACCAGCTCAACTCATCGGTGTCTGGAATCACCCACAATGCTTGTTAAGCAAAACTCTAAGTGTGGAGGCTACAACCTCACGTAGCATGGGATCAAATTTATATCGCGCGCTCTAAGGGGTGGCCTCCCCTCTCGGTCCCAACCGGAAACACCCATGCTCCCGGACCAGGTGGCATGCCTACCGGCTACAACCGATATCTTCCACCATGGCCTCTCTGTACGGTGTGTGCTTGAAAGGGGTTGACGACTTACTGAACCATACCCTACCTGCGGCAAGGACAAGTGGTAGTACATAGCAAGTATGGGGGTTACAGGAAACAAGACTCGGTCTACGGTCGACTCAGGAGGTTTAAGTATTCCCTGCATGATTAGTACAACGGATATATATTTCATCCAACAGATTCAACGCTCATATCACCTTACCATGCCATACCAGACATAACCGTCCCAACGAAGACCGGCGACAAACTCATGCCTACCCAAGGCAGAGGTTTTCCCGGGTTCCTGCCGGTATGCATGCAAGGCACATGAGGGTGACTATCATCACAAGTGTGTCCATTTCCAACAGCATGGAAATCAAAAACATGCACCCATGCATATGATCACCTCACATGAAATAACGAGTCCTTCGAAATGCAGTAGTGTTATAAATATATCGATGATCACACCAAAAATATTATGCCGGGGTTCAGAATGCTTGCCTTTAATGAGTGGAAAGGTAGGGTGCACTCCAAAACTTCAAATATTTCTCCTCTCTTCAAAAATCCTATTTTAGCAATATAAAAGAATCAACACACAAAATAAAAACAGCACCGAAAGTTGTTCTGAATTTTTCTAAAAAAAATCTTGAAATAAACTAGGTGAAATTTGAGAGAGGTAGGAAAAATAATCAACTCATTTGGAGTTATATTTAAAAAGTTATAGCCAGTCAAAGTTGTGGTCAAAATCTGTTATTTAAAACAAAACAGAAAAGAAAATGTTTCGGAAGGAAATACGCTTTCGAAGCGGGGAAGCCGTACTGGCGGAATTACGCCTTCACTTAAACACGTGGACGGCGCGGGGTGTCACTGACAGTGGGCCCGCTTGGCCCACTGGTCAGGTTTGACCAGTCGCCGCGCGTCGTCTCCCTCCTCTGCCCGAGCGGGGCGGGGCTCCGACGATCGTCGCCGGCGCTTGGCTGCTCCTTGCGGGCCCCCGAGGGTAGGGATGGATCCGCACGGCTGGGGCGGTTCTCCCGCTGGTCGTAGGGTCGCCGGGGGAGGAGTAAATCGCCGGCGGCGAGTTCCGCGGCGGGGGAAAGCTCCGGTGGCGAAGTGGTTTTGGGGTGGCGGTGGTTCCCGATCAAAATCAAGTAGGGGGTTGGGTTCACAGGAGGATGAGGAAGTTCCTGGCGAAGAGAATGGAGAGGGGGAGGCCCTGGTGGTGCCGGAATGGCCAGGGCAGTGGCGGCGGCAGGAGTTACCGGAGATGGGGAAGAAAGCTCCCCTGGGTCGATTGGCGAGCTGGGGAAGCGTTATTAGGGTGGTCTAGGTTGCCTGCGTGCGGGAACGGCCCGGGGCGTCCCTTTATAAGCGAGGCAAGGCGGTTCCGTGGTGGCCGTGGATAAGCTTCCGGCGAACCGACGTTCTGTAGCAGCAGGGCATCGTGGCGGCGACGAGGGCTAGCAGACACGCTTGCGGATGAGCTCGCACTGCTCCAGGGTCCAGGTGGCGTGCCGGGTGGCTTGGGCGGCGCTGAACGGCGCAGGGCTGTCGGGCGGCGGCGGCGGCTAGTGCTTGGCCTGCCGGGCGCGGCGAGGGGCGGCTTGGCGCGTAGCTGAGAGAAGGGGAGCGCGTGGCGTGATGCTGCCGTGTGGGCCAAAGCTAGGGGGCCAGCGTGTCAGCTCGGGCGTGCGGCTGCAATTTGTGCGCTCTGGGCGCGCCCAGTGCATGCACGGGACGTGCTCGATGAAATGCTATGGCATGTTAGGGGGCTCCAAACCACAAGAAAGTTAGCAGGGTAGGGTTATAGTTTAAGGCAAAACCATTGGACATGCTGGTCTGGTCAGGGGATTAAGTTCACAGAGTAAACAAAACTCATGTCAAAATAGATCATGCCCATAAGGTGTTTGACAAAATGCCAAGGGCACTTAGGCATTTCCTGGAGTGGCCAAAAACTCCAGATGGAAGTCTCTTTAGATGTACAAGAGGGTGGTGAGGTTAGTTTGCCAAAAGCAGAAACTTGCTAGTGCAAGTTTTGCAGAACTTCAATTCTGGACAGGAAATAAATGACATTATTTCATGAACCAAAATTAATCCAATGGGTGCATGCTCCTGGATTTAGGGGTTTGGTAGGGCTGTCTACAAGTAGGAGAAAGAATCAAGGGTTAAAGAGCAAGCACAAATATGGTTGATGTATAAACCATTATGTTGGACCAGAATGAGGATGAGGTTGATTCACTCAAAATTTTCAAAGAACAGCACTAGGTTTTTGCACAAAGTGGAATAATATTCTCCTACTGACCTCTCCTAATTTTGGTAGAAGTTTTAAAGAAATATTTAAATAGGTTGTAGTGTAAAATGCACTCTGGACCAGGGAAGGAAAATTGAGTGTAGGGCTCAAAATATTGCATGAGTAAAAGATATTTTTGTACAAAAGTGATTTAAAAACATCACATGACATCTCCAAATTTTTGTGGGAATTTTAAGTGAATTTATCAAATGGTTGTAGTTCAAATATGGCCATATAACCTTGAAAAACCATTCTTTCAAGAAAATAAAGATTAAGGAGATTAATTATGTAATTAGTTATACTGATAAAAGGGAAGTTTTTCTTGAGAGGTTAAATAAGTCCAATGACATATTTGAAAAGTTTCCTCTCTGCGAAAAACTCAACATAACAGGGAAGGAAATGATTTAAAAATCAAAATGGAGCTTAGAAATTCAAAGTTTTAATTCCTGGCAAGATTTTTAATTCGTTAAAACAAGGCCAAATTTTTGGGGTGTCACATGCAGCAATGACGCCTACTGCGCGTTCCCCGCCGGGCCGGTGGTGGCATGGGCGGCAGGCGATGGGGAACGACGGGGAGGCCCATTGACGGGAGCCGTCTGGGCGACGTGGGCACCGAGAGTAGCTCGACGCTCGGCAAGCATCAGCCATGGATGCGACAGACGATGGAACGCAAGACGGCGGAAGAAAAGATTCCGGCACACCCCTACCTGGCGTGCCAAATGTCGGATTTCGGATTTCGGCAGACGCTTGAGGTTTGAACTCTGGGGTGCGCGCGAAGATCTCTCCTCTACCAACTCACGTCCTAAGGCCTCGCAAGGAATCTAGGCTAGAAAGATGAACACACGAGGGACACAGGGTTTATACTAGTTCATGCCACCATTGTGGTGTAATACACTACTCCAGTGTGTTTGGTGTGGTGGATTGCCTCAGGGGCTGATGATGAACAATACAAAGGAAGAACAGCCTCGCGAGGGATGTTCTTGTGGTGGTGGTGTCCCTTTGGAAGGGTCGATTCAAGGTGCCTCTCTCCGATCCCCCTCTACGGTGGGTGGCTAGTCCTATATATAGAGAGGCCCTGGTCCTCTTCCCAAATATTGAGCGGGAAGGGCGCCAACAATTGGCCATTTTGAAGGGGAACATCTAGTACACTTATCCTGACTAAAGTTGGTCTTCGACTGCCAAAGACTCTGACGATGACGCCATCTTGGGCTCCACGGTGACCTCCATCCTGCCTCTCTGCTGGTCTTGGTCTTGTTGCACCGAAAGGTAGCCTTTGCCGGATGCCTTGGCCTATGCATGCTCCCTTTGCACCAAAGAGAAAACAAGGACACTTCATAGGCTGGCGCCCGCCTGGCCTCGGTCGTCATGGCTTGCGTCACGGGCACCTTGCGGGGTACCCTTGCCTTGATCTCTCCGCCTCCTCGCGAGCTTGCCTGGCGAGGCCGCTCCTGAGGAAGCTTCCTGTCGTCTGCCTCATGAGGCTTAGCCCCTCGCGAGGGTCTTGATCTTGAGTTGACGAAGATGGGCCGTACTGGGCCACTTATTGAGCCACGCCGCAGGACGAAGGTAGGCAACTATGGGGACCCCTATTCCCAGAACACCGACAGATAAAGAGTGCCATCGAAATTGTGTGTGCCCACGTCAAAGATATAGAGTGGCTGGCCTACTGGAACGTGAGAGGGGACATGTGCAGTTTGTCTCTATGTCATGGATACCTACCTGCAGCGCTCGACTATCGGTGTGTGGTGGGGGAAGAGGGAGGCCCAATTAACTATAGAGGTACAATGGCTGGTATATGTGTGGAGGAGGAGAGAGGCCTACCTCATGTATTAAGGAGATCGATCTGCCTCATGTATTAAGGGAGATCGATTGGCATCCATGCATATGTGCAGGAGAGGAATAAGGTTGGGAGAGACAGAGCTAGAGTGTTGGAGGGGGTGGTAGTGGAGTTGCTTGTAACAAATGGTGGGATAGGCTTGCTAGACAAACGGAGGGCACGCCCGCAATATCAATAAGAGAGGAGATGGCTGCTTGTTGTGTGTGCACGTGCGTGTGAGAGACGGGTCAGGAGGCATGCGCGGATGATGAGGGGGGACGATGTGGTTGTGGTAAGCAGACGTAACTACATAGGAAGATCAATCACCCTTTGTTAGAGAAAGGAGAGACATAACTTGTGAGGTACGTCGATCGATGGGGGGGTAGTTAAAGTCGATCTAGGTATATGTTGGGAGATCGATCGGTATAGATGCATGTGTGTGTTAGAAGCAAATGAGGCATGAGGAGAAAGATAGAGAAAGAGGGATGCAAGTAGGAGGTGGTACGAGAGGCATACTATATCAAGGGGGGAGGAGTGTGCGAGTACGAGAACGATGAAAAGAGTGGTGGGAGTGAGGCATGGATGGTGACAAGAGAAGAGGGGAAGCTTGTGTTTGTGATAGGCACACCTGGCTAGACAGGCATATTGATCGATGTGTGCCGTAAAGAAGGAGCTAGGGGGCCTACACACACCATGGGTGAACGACCTAAAGTGAAAAGATGAATTTGCGCGATGGAGCTAGAGAATGCCGAGGGAGGGTGAGAGGGATGCGGGCGTGTGTATGCACAAGAGAAAGTCGCGGCTAGCTACAAAGATAAGAGGGTTGTGTGGGTGTAAAAGACAAATAGAGATCATATATACTTCATCATAAAAAGCGAATTTGGATATTTGAAGAATTTATCATAGTGTTTTAAACTGACGCATGTGTGAATATATATAACGGTGATACACATGGTGTGGTTATGAACATGTTATACTACATTTAATATAATTTATCTCTACTCTTATAAAAATACGGAGTTGTTGATGATGGTGTGCCTGCCATCCTGCATTATAGGTCGTCCGATTTATATCTGGCGGATAGCAACGAAACTATGAAGGTTGAAGTTGGCAACAATCATGATTGTAGATTCTTATTGAAATAGAGAAATGAATTCAAATTTAGTTCGAATTGCAGCGGTAGTATAACCATGTGGAATGCACTAAAATGTTGGTATGAGTAGGTTACATGCATTATACAGCAAGCGAAAAAATTTAATCGGACATAACATGGATTCATACTCCCTCCTTCCATCTATATAGGGCGTAATGAGATTTTTAAGACCGCCTTTGACTATTGACAAGATTAATAGTACATGACATGCACAATGTGAAAATTATATCATTGAAAGAACCTTTCACAGACGAATTTAACGGTGTGCTTTGTGTAAGTTGCATGTCATATATCATTGCTCTAATATTTGGTCAAAGTTAGCATCGAAAAATGCATTAGGCCCTATATAGATGGAAGGAGGGAGTAGCTTTGAATAGCATTTGTATAGTAAAACGGGGCAAGACTCTCTCTTTGTGTGGTGTGAATAGTTTTATTTTCTTGTTCTCTTTTTTGTTCAGGGAAGTGTGAATTTATTTGGTACGTACAAGTACAATATTACTACACGTTAGGCTTGTCCCTAAAATTCAACCTGCGTCTTGTTATATCCCAAAAATTTAGATATCGTGCTCTCAAAACTGGCACCTTCACAACTCGCGCCTTGCTATCCCGAAATTACAACGCGCGCGAAAACTCCCCCCAGCTGCCAAATCCCGACACGCGAAATCCCCCTTCTAACCCTGAGCCGAAAGGGCCGCTAGTTCAAATCGGTGGGGGGTACTTTTGTAACACACCCTACATTTTGGACAAGTGCATACCTAAGTCATGCTTCACCCCTCCCATCGCCCCCTTTTCGCCATTCGAAATCCCAGGACGCCATAACCTCTCTGCTCCAACCACGAAACCCCACCCTCCTCCGTCCGCCACGTCACCACTGCCCAGCCGGAGCCTCCTCCCCGACAACTTCGTCCACCACAACAGCTCGACGTCCCTCGTCCACCTTCCCGGATGAGGATCCGTCGTCCATATCGCTGTCCCGCCGGTTCAGCCGCCCCATCCTCCACCTCCAAGGAGCTGCTCTGACGATCGCCTCGTCTATCGCGGCTGCTCCACCCCCACAGCACTGCCTTAACCTGCTCCACTATAACCGCGCCATCCTCACCGACTCCTCGGACGAAGCCGAGGCCTACTCAACGCCACCAAAGAGGTTGTACACTCATCGCATCGCACCTTCTCCTTAACTCGACCTCCCGGTGCCGACGGTGCTCCATCCCGCACCCCCATGGAGCAGCTACCTTGAAGCCAGTGCCGCGGGCGACATCTCCACGGCGGCTCTCCCCCAGTATGAGGCCCCTTCGGCGGTGGCGGCCATACCAGCCGGATCTGCTGCTACTGCTCCGGCTCTCGCTCGCTCGCTCGCGGTGCTGCTGCTCCGGCTCTCGCTCAATCGCTCGCTCGCCCAGCTGCTGCTGCTGCTCTCCCCCTCGCTCGTGCTGCTGCTCTGCTCCGATTAAGCCACACTTCAGTCGACTGAATCGACTTTTGGGTCAGTCGATTTTCAGGGGTTGGGGGGGCTCACCGGAGTTAAGGAAGAACCACTCGCAGCAGGGACGGGGGCTCGCCGGTGAGGTACCCCACTATCTATCTTAGGGTTCAGGGTGGGGGGCTGGGGGCCTAGAGGGCTGGCCGGGGCAGCGGTGGTGAGTTGTTTCGGGGCGGCGAGGCGGCGTTGCGGCCGGCGGTTCGGTCGGTGGTGGCTGGCGGCTTGGGGGTGTAGGTTGAAGATGAACTGTAGGCCCTCCCTAAACTACATGTCAAGTGCCTCTCTGCTACCATTGCGTTCAGTTTTGACAGTACCATTCAGACTCCACAGTAAATTTCAGTTTCAACAGTTAAGTTCAGAGTCAACAGTTTTTACCTCATCTAATGTAGTCAGGTGGTTTTTGGTGATGTTAATTTTACATCCATTTTACATCATCTATTGGAGATGCTATTAGAATCCCACTTGAGATTGACGATATATGTCTTGTGCTGCTTCAGCCTTGACGTCTTACGGCTGACCGGAGTTGCTCCAACGATAGAATGATCCATCACAGCAGAGCAGTGCCCCGGACGCCGTCTACAGATTCCTCAGATCTTCCTCCACACCTCCGACAGCCACCTCTACCTCAACTACTTCAGAGACCAAACCAATGATGCTGAGGTCGACACGGCTACGGCAAAGAGGTTATACACTTGTTGCATCACTTATTACTATACATTCACGTCAATCCATTAGGGCTATTTTAGTTCAACGGAAAAACATAGCAATAGGGAATTTTCCAATGGCAGTCTACTATTCAATTATTCATGCATTTTGTTGAAACGAATGAAGCAAAACATCCACCTGGACCTACTTTTCAAAATCCTATGCATGAAAACAAGACCAAGTGCATTTGTGCCAGAATAACATTCTAACTGTACACGCTTTCATATGGTTTCACTTTATTTTGGCCATGTTTCTTTGCATTCCTCTGCTCTTCCAATTCCTGTAAACCAAACACCCAAGTTGACAGAAATCATGTGTTTACAAATGCTCTGTTTACCATGTGCATTTTCCTATCCTATTCTGGTGTTTTTCCTATCCCTGCGTTTTAAGAATCAAGCAAGCCAAATGAGCCCTTACAGAATTACTTCAGTTACAGGTATGTGTCGAAGGGAACTTTGTGTGGTTTGTCCTGCTCCTGCCGCGACGTCGTCCACCTCACCTGAGCTGCTCCATCGGTAGAAGCATCCACCAAACCAGACATCACGACTCCTGACCGTGTTTAACTGCCTCAGATCTCCTTCCCTGCCGTTGGCACCCACTGCAACGGCACCACCATCATCGACTCAGTAGATGAACCTGAGGAGTACACGGGTCCACAAGAGAGGTCGCACTCTTTTGTTTCTGCTTATGTTATGTATTGCTTAAACTTACCTGCTACTTTATCGTCCTGTTCAGCTCTTGGACTCCTAAGTCAGGTCCAAATTAATGTTCAAACTTGATTTCTAAATTAGTTGTGGGGCACATATTGAGGCAGCAATGAATAGTACGTCTGTCTAATATCTGGTTCACCTAGGGTATGCCTATGTTGTTCATCTTGGGTTGGAAACAAATAGTAAAGCAATCATCATCTGTCTTTTTATTAATTTAAAGCAATCATCAGCCTGCTATCATTATTTTTGGATCCATCCACTGGTTGTTACCATCACTCTAAATTTCTGCATGCTCTCCTTACATAATCTCACCATATTTTCTTCATATGCATGTCAGATATTGTACACAGTCATGCTGAACATGTAGAGAAAAAGAGAAGAGTTTTGCGCAGCAATACAATGTCATGCAGCCATCGCTCCATGGTGGGTTCAATTGCAAACCCTCCCCACCCCTCTCGAGATTGTAATCCAGAGGAAGATATCTGTTCTAAGGCGGATTCAGACGCCGCTGACCACTCCTATTTACCACCCAAGGTGTTTGCTCTACCTTAGCATGATGATGCTAGTCATATCATCCACATGTTGCCTTGCAGTACCTACTTTTGACATCATATATGTCATCTGCTTAGTTTAGACATGTTCTGTAATGCCACCTATTTAGTTTCTATATCATATATGGGAATTATGCAGTCTCATGTCTTTTAGCTAGCCATAATATATGTGAAATGTGCAATGCCATCCTATTTAACCAGGCATCATATATTTGAATGATATCTTGCCCATCCTTTTCTTCATTACATTTCCATTTGTCGATAATGTTTGTACATTAAACTACTCTTCCTGTGAATCAGCCATTTAGCTGGGAGATGGAAAAATCTGGAGTGAAAACAAGGCCTTCAGAGAAGACAGTGCTACCTGTCGAAGCAGATCTCTTGTTGGGTCTCGATAGATCCTCAAAGATGGATTCAGAGACAGATGACCAGTCCTATTCCCCCACTGAGGTGTATGCTCTAACTTGGCACGGTTATACTGCTCATATCATGCATACAGTGTCTTGCATTGCATAATTTAGACATCATATACACAATATTCAACACCATGTTCTTAGTTCAGACATCATATCGAATGCCCTCTGTTTAGCATATAAATCACATATCTGAATTAAATGACGTGATCCTGATTACTTAGATAACATGTAGGTGAATTGTGTCATGTGGTCCTGTTTAGTTATTCATCATATCTTTGAATTATGTTACGCTATGCTATCCAGTTTAGATAGACATCATATATGTGAAATTATGTCATGCCATCCGTGTTAGTTAAACAATATACATGTCAATTATTTCATGCCCTCTTTTTTCCACACTATCTATTGCATCTGTCTCTCATACAATGTCTGTACATTCAACTATGTTTCCTGTTTATCAGCCATTTGAATTGGAATGGGTGATGCCAGTATCTAGCGGACTAAAAACACGGTCTTCAAATAAAACAGTTCTACCTCTTGGTGGACATAGCACCCCGGTTGTACATGAACAAGAACCAGCCCTACCACACATAACCCAAACTCTCGCACATTGTACCCCTACTGCGATGGACAGAGAACCAGCTTCACCCAATCTAACCCCAACCCCAGCCGATAGTAACCCAGTTCCTGTTGACACAGCACCATCTCCACCACATAGCTCCCAAACAAGAGCAGTTAGTAAGGCAGCTCCAGTGCCCAAAGGGCCAGTACTATCATGGCGAACCCCAGCTCCACCAGTTAGTACGCCTATTCCTAAGGAGGAAGCACAACCAGCTAGTCGCAGTTTAGCATCTATCGCATTTGATGATGTTAAATCGTATGTGCGTATCTTCCCATCTTGGAAATATTATACTGAAGATGAAGGAAAATGCCAGTTACAGGTGTTTGTCATGGAGTTATGTGTAAGTAATGTTATTCATGGCAATTACTTTTCTTCGTCCCATACATCCTACCTCCATGATGGTTATAATACAACAAATTTTCCCATTTTTCTCTATAGAGAAGGACCGATTTGGAAACATAGGATGAGGTAACCTATGCTAATACCTCTGCTATCTTCAATAATGCTTGGTCGCAGTATCGGAATTACCTGAACAAAACTTACTTCACCGGCAAAGAAACTCATCAAATTCCCTTACGTTCTCCTGAGACACATTTACTGGATGATGACTGCGAACGCCTTGTTTTGTACTGGTCCCAAACCAAGAATGCGGTAAGGTCTATGAGCTCATTTTCTATTTTAAGTATTATATTATTGCGTCTTACTGTACTCTGTTCATGTAGAACAAGTGCCTAAACCTGAAGAACAACTGTTCTAATTTAAGATTCCATTGCTATCATAGTTCAAAAAAGTGCTAGGCATTAATTGTGCGTTTTGCCACCGCCTTGCGCTTTACTGACCAAAGAGCATGCTTATGCGCAGTTATGCACAGATTAATCGTAGTTATGCGCAATGCGTTTTGCCAACGCCTAGAGCCTAGGCGCGCTTAAGCGCTCGCTTAGGCGCGCCTTTTTTTAACTATGATTGCTTTTCTCTTGTATCACTGTATTTACTCGTAAAATATTATTTTTAAATTAAAGGATCCAATCGACACTCCAATGGCACAGCAGGTATGTTCACGCATATTTCTTTAACAGGTTTTCTCTTATCAATAGCTCTTTTGATTTCAATTTCAATTGTGTATACAGTTGACTTTCATATCATGCACATTACTAGCATCACAACAGAGCCAATAGTGTTGTTGTACATGTAGACCCGTGGTACCCATCTGAAATCTTGTTGTGCCGTGTAGTTTCCCACAGTTTGTATTCTTTCACTGCTGCTTTGTCTTGAACTGATATGATTTGAACCGTGTCTCTATTTTGATTTGGCAAGACAATGCAGTGACCATAGGACATAGATATATGTTTGTTTGATGCTTTTATTATGTACTAGTACTTGGCAATAGAATACTTGGTAGTTTAATCCTGTCCACCTTACTAATGAACTGGTTCACTGAAATGAGTTTCATATACTAGTACATGCTAAACTTGTTATGTGTCTGCTTGTTTCTTCTTCTAGAATGCTGACAGAATATTGGGGAAGAGTGTCTTATTAAGAAATGGTAAAGGAAGTAGTGCAGATAAGGTTCAGGATAGTGACACATCCTTGTTGGTCTCCAACAAAGCTGATAAAACAGCTAAGGAAGACTATCTTGAAGACAGTGAGACAACCCCAAAGTCCTGTCTTGGTTTAGTGTTCGAGTTACTGGCCTATATTGAAACTCACTGTCTGAATCAGTTCGGTTTCTTGAGTCTCAACTACAAGTTGAAAGACATCGATCAGTTATGCTGCGACAAGAAGCGGAAGGACCATGGAATTCTGATGC
Source organism: Triticum aestivum (assembly GCF_018294505.1). Classification (NCBI taxonomy): domain Eukaryota; kingdom Viridiplantae; phylum Streptophyta; class Magnoliopsida; order Poales; family Poaceae; genus Triticum; species Triticum aestivum. The sequence goes on along the minus strand of NC_057810.1, from coordinate 173,113,043 downwards.
AACAGCAATCGTTGGAGGATTTTAGCGCCAAACGGGACAAAGCTAATCAGCTTGCTAAGCTTATTGCCAGCATGGTGGATACCCAGGATAACGTTTCTTGATTTGAAGTTGTTTCAGTTATGATCTTGTTTTGCTGCCGCATTTATTTGCACTGGTGGCCAATTTTGACGGCCAGTGTATGTAATGTGCTGCTTTGTTCCCTATATTTGCACTAGTGACGAACTTTGATGCCCAGTGGATGTAATATGTGTAATAGGGGTAATAGGCTAGTGTTAATTGCTTGCTTATTTATTTCCTTATTGTCTTGTTTAGTTGTTTGCTTGTAGTCACTGAAGTTCTTTTTCTGTTTTTTTCTAGTGGCCACAATAGCCTATTTTTGGTAACTAGGCCAAAATAATCGTGGCAACAGACGGACTATTGCAACCATGGGCCTCCTGTAGGCCGTATGATCCATGGGCCTTCATCCGGCCGTAGGATCCATTGGCCTTCTATACAGGCCATAGGATCCATCGGCCTTCTATATGGGCCTTAGGGTCCATGGGCCTTCTACGGGCCGTAGGGTCCATGGGCCTTCTACGGGCCGTACAATCCATGGGCCTTCTATGGGCCGTACTATCCATGGGCCTCATACGGGCCGTAGGATCCATGGGCCTTCTACGGGACGTATCATCATTTCGCTAATCATGGGCCGTACTATTCGTGGACCAGAACGGGCCGTTAATAGGCCGTATTTGATAACTCTATGAAAACAGCCCACCATATTAACGATCCGCAAACGAGCTGACTGTAACAAGGGGCTGAATTTGGCCCACAAGCAGAAAATGACAGTAATGGGCCGTATGTAACCGAATGCTGCAAATGAGCCCAAGAATCAATGGGCCCTGAGAAGGCCGAAAGATAACTTGGGCTAGAAATGGCCCAATGGAATAACAGGCCATTAATGGGTATACAGTGATACACTATTCATTACAGGCCAGTTTCACCACGGGCCGTTAATGGGCCAAGAGTTACAAAGGTCCTCATATGGGCCGAAAGAAGTCATGGGCCACACATGGGCCGGAAGTTAAAACAAGCTGAATCATATTGGACGGCCCAGATGACGCTACTGGGCCTAATTTAGATAGGGCATAATGGGCCCTGGGTTAGCGGGCTGTAAACGGGCTATATGCATAAGGCTTTCCGTGGGCCACCCCGCCACCTTTTGACCAAGTCAAACGGGCCGGCCTTTTCATAGGAATGGGCCTCTGTTGGGACATGCCACGTGTCGCCGTATCATAGGCGCCTTCGGTCCAATGAGCGGATGACATCTGTCCCAACGGTGAGCCGACACGTGTTTCCTCCAGCCAATGATGGTTTTACACGTGGAAAATCCCCGTTGGTCGGGGCTGTTAACGGGTTATTGGATCCAAAACCCGACCCGATAGCTTAACGGTGTTCCGTTATGGTGGATGCCACGTGTCGGTCACCCTTGACAAAGCACTTCTGTGACACGCGATTTATCGTCATGGAAGTGGACACTTCCGTGGTGATAATTTTGGTAATGTCATGGAACACTTCTACGACAGCACAGGTATGACTATCTTGATTCTGTCATAAAATCATCATGGATGTACATGCATGACAAAAAATGCGACCTACTGTGACAAACACGTATCATCATGGAAGTGTATTTTTTTGTAGTGTAGGTCATCTATATATGAGTATATTGACTTAGGAGTCAAATGAGAACATTTGATCATAGGTCATACTCATCGTTTAAGCACAAGTGGGGTTACCACTTCTACATAAAGCATTGTTGTGTTCACACCATTTGATTTGCTTTAGCTCAATTCTTTAGAGTAAAGCTCCCCCTAGATGTGATATCCCCCCTAAGAGGGATGAACTAACCTTGGGTTTTGTCGATAATGACTTCATGTAGGTGTTGAAGATGTGGATGCTCAATGTTGATGTAGATCATTCGGAGCAATCCATTGGAGTGAGTTGCACTTTAAATACCTACACGGGTTAGTCCCACAAGGAACAAGTAAGGATATCCATAGACATAGAGTGATGCACACACAAGATGATGTCCATGAAAGCATTAGGTTACCATGTTCCTCGTGTTACCAACAAGAGGGTTTGTGACTCCTTGGACTAGTGCAATATATGGAAGTTGTTTGCACTTGTCCTTGCCGAAATGATATGAGTGAAGAATATTGGCGGAGTCACCCTCAAGAACTCTCTAGTTCTTCTTCTTTGGGATCCACATCATCTTGATGGGAATCCTTGGAGTTGTAGTCGTACTTGATGAAGTAGATCTTGATGTAGTCTTGGGAACCCACTTGACCAAGGCCTTAGGAGCTTCTTCAAATGCATCAATCTCCTCTTGAAGCTTGTCCTTGCCTTTTTGCTTGTGGTCTTGTGGTGGAAGATCATCTTGAGCTTGTGTTCCTTTGAAATAAGTAGGATCATACTTCTCTTGTTGAGGAACAAACTTTGTCTTGGGGTATTGATCTTCTTCCCATTCAACTCCATTGGCATTGAACATTCGTTCAAAACCAACACCTTGATTCTTCCGATGCCTTCCTTGCTTGCGTACAATCTCCTCGAATTGCTTAATTCCGGCAAGGCTCGTGTAAACACATTTCTCTATAATTCCCTTCAATAAGCTATTTTCTTGCTCAAGTGTAACTTGGCTAAGAGAATCATTAGTGGAATCAAGAGAACTACTAGAAGCAACAACATTGGATTTAGCATGATTATTGTTACTACTAGAAGAAGAATCTTTCTTGTTCTTGTTACTAGACTTGACTTGTGGCATGTAAGTAGATAAGCGTAAACGCTTGGCAATGTAAGAAGAACTTTTCTTGCGAAGATCATCATTGATTGCCTTTAAAAACGCATGATCTTGCTCAAGGTTGAGCTTTTCAAAGCGTAACTTCTCATGAGTCTTTAGAAGTTCTCGATAATCTTCCAAGATAGTTTCATGAGCTAACTTAAGAGTGTTTAGTTCTTTAGTTAGGCACTCAATCTTCTCCTTATCATTGTCATTCGTTTTATCTTGATTAGCATGATTAATTGACATTTCATCATGGTATTCATCACTAGAGTTGTCAACAAGTAAATCATCATCACCTAACAAGTCATCTTCATCACTATTAAAATCAACATACTCGGGGTGTGATACCTTTGGGCCTTTAGCCATGAAGCGTCTTCCAATTCCTTCATTTGGTGAGTCCAATATGTCGTAGGAGTTGGTTGACACAAGTGCTAGACTGGCAACACCTTCATCTTGAGTATATTCGGAGTCGGAGTGATAGCTTCTCTCGGAGTGATTGTAGGAGTCGGAGCCGGATACCCATTCACCAACATGAGCTTGATGTCTTCATTTTGTGTAGCTCTTTGATGATTTGTCCTTCCTTTCCGAATCCTTGCTTCTCCGGGATGTTCTTCATTCATAACGATCATCTCTACTCTTCCTCTCTCCTGGTGGTGATTCTTCTCTTCTACTTCTTCTTTTTGGAGAACTAGCAGTGTGACCCGCACATTTGCGTGGCTAGTTGGTGCATACTTACATATTGATATTTTTTCTAAGTTATATAGTCAAATACTATTCCGGGTAAAACCGACAAACATGCTTTGCGGTAACATAATTTCGCTTTGCTAGACAATCTTCATACTAATTTTAATGTTTTGATGGTAAAGACCATCAATAGATGACTAATCATAGGGATGTTTCCCTAACTTTATGGACTTGAATGGCTAACTGTGTATCCTGAGTCAAGAATGATTGGTGCATGGTCCTAAAGTGATTCAATATACTCAAGGATGGAATCAATTATCATGGAGTGTTAGTTCCCATTCAGTATCCATCAACATGGAATAAATTTTCCTCTGTCAGTATCCGACAATTAATTGGCCCAAGTGAACCGCTAGGCGGGCATCTTCAGTGTCTATCATGTCACTAATATCTTTTAGAGGTATCATACTTGAGGTTAGTCGATCTCTTCATTCAATTATCTTCACATCGGCCATATGTCCATTGTGCTATCAACCAATACAATGATGTGCCCTCCAATAATTTTTCAATAGAAATTTGGATATATTATCGTAAAGTATCCCCTTCCTTTACTCCCTCCATATCTGTCGGGGATATACCCTGCGGTGTAAACCGGACGGAAGTTAACCCGGCCAGACTTGGCGGTTTATTTGAGGTCCCGCTGGCACTTGGCGATATTCATCTGGTGACCCGCCTAGACCTGGAAATTTACCAGCAACCCGCCAGGACGTTGTAACTCACTGGTGACCCGGCGGACGGGTCAGAGGAGCGACAAGACCCGGTGGCCCGTCTGGCGGTTCATGAAGGCCGGTTCAACTATTGTGGGCCGGTTTAAGAGGAAAGGCATGAGGAATATTTACCTTACAAGAAGTTAAGACCAGGACTTGTATCCGATTTCCATTAGAGATAGACTAGTCCTAATCCTAATAGGACTCCACATGTAACCCGCCCCTTCAACATATATAAGGAGGGGCAGGGCTCCCCAAAGAGGGACAAGCTACAAGCAACAAGAAACAATCTCTAGGGCTAGACACAAAGAGGAGAGCCGGTTTACGGCGACTCGCTCGTGATGATAATGAGACCTAGCCTCAAACAGTATGTAGGGTTTTTACCGGATGATGTTTCCCGGGGCCCGAAGATGTCTAAATCCCTGCCTTGTGTTGCGTCTCTCGATTCCGCTCAACCCCACTCAAGCTATCACATAGATGCGTTGGCCTCGCGACTAAGTCCTGACACTAAGGACATCTGCCGTGACAATTCCATGATAGTTGGCGCCCACCATGGGGCCCGCGCACGGTGGTGTCGAGTTCTTGAAGGGATCTCTCTTAGGGATCGAGAAACTCGCAATTGAATCAGATGAAAAAGAGTCGGCACGTAGTGATCGCATACGTGATTGGTCAGAGAAGAAGGAATTTTAGGGTTTGTGTGCGCCGCCCCGTGCGTGGCTCGGTGACTCGCCGAATCCGAAGACTGGTCAATATCTGCTGCAGCAACCAACGTACAAACCAAGACGATGTCTACTTCGGCGAGTTATATGTGTTCTGGTAGGATTCTTGGTTAAAGCTACTCGCTGAATAAACAAAAACAACAAACACTGACAGGAGTAATTCCCGAGAGGATTGAATTTCTACTGCTACACTCGTGGGAATTATGGTCAAGTACTAGTAGTTGTGCGGTTTACGAGAGCTGATTGATTTTAGGAATAGTACTAGGTACTACTTCTAGTACGTGAGTTCTAATGAGAGCAAGTTTTGATTAAGTCAACTCCGATGCATCACGTCAAGACTCAAGTAGCATCAAGGAGAGATTCCAGAGGAATAATATAGTACAAGCCGGGATCAAAATTGATACGGACTCGGACTCGCCGGCCGTGCGCCCGTCTCCCGAGTTGCCGGGCGGCTCCGCCTCGGATCTGACCTTCTGGTCGTCGTCCTTGTGGCCAGGCCGCCCCGGTCTCAACTCCGAGCCATTGCTTATCCGAGCACGCCGCGCCTCCTTCTGCTAGTTGCTGCCATGGCCAAGCCGCCGGCACATCTTCGCCATCAGGCGTCGAGTGGGCAGCCTCGTCAGCCGCCGCGATGACCCGCCGCCATGCTTTTTATCCGTGGTTGCAGACCACGTCCGCGGCCTTCGTCCTTGAGCTTCATTGAGCCGCCGCCTGCAAGCTCTCCTACGCGGAGTCACCGCTGCCTCGTCGACCCGCTAACTAGCCGTCGCGGGTGAGCCGCCCCGGTCTTGGAGCCGCCCTGTGTCAAGTCGCCAGGCTGTCAATGACGAGCCGCCGGCCGTTTCCTCTGCTGTTCTTTTCCACTGACGAGGCTTCAGACCAGTGCCTACGAGCAAACTGTTTTGCTCAGCTGCCGTGGTTCTTCACAACCAGTGGAGGATCTTCAGAGTTCTTTACAATGACCAGAGATTATGTTCAAAGATTTCAAAGTTCAATTGACACAAAGTACAGCCTACGCCGGCTCCTGGAAAGATACCACATCAGCAGGTACACAGTTTTGTTGGTCACCTCCACCGGCTCACATCGCCGCGGCAATCTACATCCGCTTGTTTACCTCTGCCGGTCCCAGCCTTAAGCCGCCAGTGCGCTGCCTTCGTCCCTGAGGCGACCTTACCTCGTTCACCCGCTTTTGCCATGCGTCGCTGTCGCGCCGAGTCACCGCTCCTACCTCGAGTCGCCACTGGTGCGGGCTACCGCGAGTCGCCGCCCTCACCCCTTGGCCTGTTTCTATCGAGAGCCCCTGGCTCGCGAGTTGCCTTTGCTGGAGCAACAAGTGTGAGATACAAAAGAAAGAAGAGGCTGGGTGCAAATCACTGGACCAAACGCATGCACAGTCCAGGTTTCGAGGCTGAGTTATCCGCAGAATAAAATATGTGTATCCAGTATGAGTGCCTGAGATATAAAAATGCCAGGTGATATCCATCCAAGTTTATTTTACTAAACATATTGTTTTCATCAAAGAACAATTACTTTGGTCTGTATATTTTTATGTGCAGCAAAGGTGGTGCCATGTTGTGCCTATGAAGTGTACGTCCGCACCATCACGCACCGGCGTCTGCGCCTGTTTACTGATGGAACATGTGTGCACAAGTTGCCGCCCGTGCAGCTTAATCTATATCAACCCGCCGGAGCCGCGTTGAGCCGCCCTTGCCGTTTTGAGCTGCCCGGATTATATTAAGTCATCGGTCTGCCTGAGCCACCGGAACTATATTGAGTCGCCGGTCTGCCTGGGCCACCGCTGTGGTGACAAACGGATCATCCGTCGTCCAAACACATCAGGTGATATCCATCTAAAATATCTTTTATTGGCATATATTATTGTCAAAGAGCAGTTTATCTTTGTCTTGGTCTGCAATATTGTTCTTGTACGACAATTGTTCACTATATCAAAACGACGCGGTTAACTCGCCCGTCCGTGCCAGTTTACGACACCAATATCCGGTTTACAATGCCGCGGCCGACTCGTCTGTCAGAGCCGCCACTGATGATGCGGTCGTCTCTGATGTCCATCTCTCGCGGCCTGGTCTACATCGACATACCGGGCCGCACCGTCTGCATGAGCTGTTTATTGGATATGAGCAAGTCACAGCTTGGGTAGCCCGGTTTTCTTTCAAATTGGAGGCAAATTATCGTCAACCGCCGTCTGCACTGGATGGCTCAATAAGCAGGCACACAAGTCGCCGCCATTACAGTTCTGGTTAACTTCAAATCGCCAGTTGGAAGGAACCATTGGCCGAGTTGCTGACACGGCTCATACAGGATCATTTATAACCCGCCGCAGTCATCACAACCTTCTGTGGATTCACATCGTGTTATCAACACCAATGATATACAAGTTATGCCGGTTTATATCACGGTCAAATATGGAGAGTTTCAAGCCAACTCCTTGAGTCACCTTGAGACTCGGGGGCTACGATGACATGACTAAGAAAATCTTGCCAGCAAATTTAAGAACCCCAGGACGATGGAGGGAAAGATAACTCGGTCCTGGAGGCTACTGTTATTTGAAGGCCGTCAGAAAATTTCCGGCTTAGTAAGTATATGACAGTTACAAAATCCCGGCTCAATGAAGAAGTTCCGGATCATCAGAAAGGATTCCGGTTTAAAATCCAGCTCAAGGGAAGTCAGTCTCACTGAAGCTCTCAAGTATCCGGTTTACAGTCCGGTTTAAGGGAAATATATTCTCCCACAAAGCTCTCAAGCGCTCAAATCCGGTTTAAAAATGTCCGGTTCAAAAAGGAATTAACTTCTCGCAAGTTCGAGTTGAAAGGCCATCAGAAAATTTCTGGTTGAAAATGAAGATTCCGGTTTACAATCCGATTCAAGGGAAAGATGTCTCCCACAAAGCTTTGAAGCTCTCAATATCCGGTTCAAAATCCAGGTTCAAGAAGGATTTATCTCTTGCAAAAAGTTAAAGGGTGCCAAAGAGGGCTTGCTGCCATGATGCGCGGTCCAAACATGGGTATCATGCCTTATTGGCTTATCATATTATTGGTCACTTGGGGGCTTGGTCGTATCCGAACCATAGCCACGCCTCTTGATCGGCCTAGTGCGACAATATCACTTGGGGGCTTGGTCATGTCTGAACCAATGCAACACCTTTTGATAGGCGGAAGCCACCAGATCACTTGGGGACATGGTCAAGTCTGAACCAGTCACGCCTCTTGATCGTCCTAAGGCCATAGAGTCACTTGGGGGCTTGGTCGAACCCGAACCATTGCCACGCCACTTGATCGGCAAAATGCCACGGTTTCAGTTGGGGACCTGGCTGACTTGAACCATAGCTACACCTTATTGGGAGCTTGGTCGTGTCCGACCATGGTAACACCATCTGATCGGCTCAGTAAAGCCTCTTTTTGCAAATGGTCTTATCATTGCCTTTGCTTCCATATTTTTTTATAACTGTTATTTGATTTTTGTTGCGTTTTTAAACCGACATTGTTAATCCGTTTCAAACTGTCAATTACAAATTGGTGGAACACGGACAAATCGTAATCCGGAGACTATCTGCCCGGTTTGATTTTATGTTACCATCTTATTATGGAGTAAACCGGTGTTCATTAACCCGGCTTGACTTTCAATTACAAATTGTCAGTACATGATCAAATCATAATCCGGAGATTATCCGCCCAGTCTGGTTTGACTACGAGTCGCCTGTATTATATATGGTTAAACCGGTGTTTATCACAACCCAGTACGGTTTTATCATAAATCGACAAAGTATGAAAGGAGTTATCATTACTCAAGATTGGGGTTATCACCCTTACTACAAAAAGTTGGTAAACCAATGATGTGATTCAATGTCACAGGTATGATATATTTCATTGATTATTCTTAAGTGCAGCCTTGGTTATAAACCTGGGTTATATGTTGGGCATTATGACCCGTCCGGCGGTAAACCGCCAGGACACTTTAAACTTGTTGTATGCAGAGACAGGTTGAATAAATCATGATGATAAATTATCCGGTGTTTATTAAACCGGCCTGGCTTTAAGACGTAAGTCGCTAGTATATGATGAGAAATTATCCAGTGTTTGTTAACCCGGCCTGGCTTTGGACTATAAGTCACCAGCACATATTTGGATTGCGCCATTGGAATCATGCGCTTATAAATCATTGGGTTATATTGTTCAAATAGCCAAACTTGGCTGAATTTTCATTATGATATTGAATGAATAAGGTTTTTCATACCAGATTATATTATCTTGAATAAGCCAACATGGCTAGATTTTTATTATGGTTATCAATAACCAATATTATGATTAAGGTTTTCAAAGTCTCTTCAGCGCAATGGCTATTATTTCATCAAGGGGTATGATTCATTCTACAATGGAGGGAATAGTCCCGAGTCGCTGCAGGCTTACGACCCGGCACTTGGGGGCTACATTATTTAAGTTGAGATTATATCAAATATGCAAGTCTCATGTCGCTGCAAGCATGCACCATGACATTTGGGGGCTAATGCAAAGTAATTCTTTGCTCATATTATTGAAGACCCGACTCATCACATTATAATGAGTCGGCCCTTGGGGGCTACCAATTGCTCCTGTCAACAGTTGAAGGTACAAAGCTTTTTATTCATTATATTGGAGGGTCCACTGCTCAGTTGGTAAAGCACAAGGCTCTTAACCTTGTGGACGTGGATTCAAGTCCCATGATGGGGGTTACATCATATGATGTTATTTTCATTGAAGTATATATTAAGTCCCAGCTCAATATTATCTTACTGAGCCGGCACTTGGGGGCTACACATCATTGCTCAAATCTACATGATTCTACCTACAAAGTCCCTGCTCATTATTGCATAATGACCCGGCCCTTGAGGGCTACACTGGTTGAAGTTTTTATGAGTATAAGACAATTACAAGTCCCAGGTTGCTGCAAGCATGACAACCCGGCACTTGGGGGCTACATAGTATGAAGTATTCAGTTTTTACTAGTCACTGGGATGAACAACATGGATTTCTTTGAAAGTGGCAGTATTTATATTGAAGCAAAGTCTTAAGCCACCACTTTGTTCTGCTCAAAGACTTGGGGGCTACAGGTATTATATTATTATCGAAGAAATATTGTCAAATTCTCTGATTGAGCAAACTAGGTTGACCCAGCGTCACCAATCATTATGACCCTCTGGCTGCAACCCGGCGTCATTAATAATCATGAACCGGCGTTGGCAACAATCATGAACCGGTGTCTGCAACAATAATGACTCGAAATTATCAAGTTTTTATAACCCGACAGTCTTTGGCAATGATAAAACCGGCAAGTTCTGCATCTTCAAACCGGTTGAATATCAGATGAGTATTTCAAGACCAATATTTCTTAAACCGGCACTTTGGAAGCTGACTCAAGTGGATTATTCTTCACAATATTTTTTCTATAAGAAGCCAACATCAGCAATTTGAGTATGAAGCTGGTTATTGACCCGGATTTTCTAGAAGGAGGAAATGACAAAGGACTTAAGGACGATCAGGTGCCAGTCTACAAGAATTCTTAACTCGGAGCACAACCTGCCAAATTTGTTCTGGTGTTTATTTTGCAGCATAAGTTTACCATGGATAAATCCAAGTTAAACTTGGGGGCTAATGTCGGGGATATACCCCGCGGTGTAAACCGACCGGAAGTTAACCCGGACGGACTTGGCGGTTTATTTGAGGTCCCGCTGGCACTTGGCGATATTCATCTGGTGACCCGCCCAGACCTGGCAATTTAGCAGCAACCCGCCAGGACGTTGTAACTCACTGATGACCCGGCGGACGGGTCAGAGGAGCGACAAGACCCGGTGGCCCGTCTGGCGGTTCATGAAGGCCGGTTCAACTATTGTGGGCCGGTTTAAGAGGAAAGGCATGAGGAATATTTACCTTACAAGGCGTTAAGACCAGGACTTGTATCCGATTTGCATTAGAGATAGACTAGTCCTAATCCTAATAGGACTCCACATGTAACCCGCCCCTTTAACATATATAAGGAGGGGCAGGGCTCCCCAAAGAGGGACAAGCTACAAGCAACAGGAAACAATCTCTAGGGCTAGACACAAAGAGGAGAGCCGGTTTACGGCGACTCCCTCGTGATGATAATGAGACCTAGCCTCAAACAGCATGTAGGGTTTTTACCGGATGATGTTTCCCGGGGCCCGAAGCTGTCTAAATCCCTGTCTTGTGTTGCATCTCTCGATTCCGCTCAACCCCTCTCAAGCTACCACATAGATGCGTTGGCCTCGTCACTAAGTCCTGGCACTAAGGACATCTGCTGTGATAATTCCACGACAATATCTCTCATGCACATCCCTTTTCTAATCGTGTTTCTGGTATTGTGTGTGTGTGCTTATAGGCTCTTCAAGTGGTTTGAATTCGCCAAATTATTGCTTGTGTTTTCAGTAATTACCAAAATATAATCTCCCCTCCTTCCCTCATCTCTCTGTTGTCCATATAATTTTTTAATTATAGCACTGGCATTTTGCATTTAATGATATTTTCTTAGCACAAAAAGAATTTCATAATACACACTTGACATGAGGTTTTCTTAGATCGACATGAGTTGTTACTTACAAAGTTTTTCCTCTAAAACATACTCTTAATTAATTCCATCAGAGCGCCTATTTATGGTCGTGTGCGCGTATTTTATTGCTTGGTTCATTTGCTTATATACATCAATTAATTTCATCAAGGAAGTGATTTTACCTTAGTTGGGTGGAGTGATGTATAATCTACTTGCATGGTTTTACTTACGATATACTTAAAATTTAGCTATTTAGATACAGTGCTACCAAAGTAAACTAAAAATATATTGTGCTTGTTCCATTTGATTTTTATTATTTTTATAAATCCATATGGAAATAGATTTTGCATTTTTATCGACCTAATAATAAGAGTTGTATCTGGTCAAACATTCAATTCCCCATTAAAGTTATTAGAAAGATGTGTGACTTCCTGTGGGTGCTGGTGCCCGTACTATGTGCGTATGTATATCGAATTTGGTACTTCTATATTAATAATTGTATATATAAAAGAATTTAATTGTACCTAGTGACTTGGATTTGCTATGGTCAATTTCATCGGATGCAAATATGAAACGCCATCGGTCCGAGTCAGCTGACATGGATTAGCTAGAAGTATCTAATACTCCCTCCATCCGAGAATATAAGATCATTTTTCATACTATCATAGTGTAAAAAATGATCTGATATTTTGGCATGGACGGAGTACCTGTTTTTTGTGCCTATATAATGATTCATATTTTTTCTTAGCTAGAAGTATCTAATACTACCTCCATCCCAGAATATAAGATCATTTTTTTATACTATCATAGTGTAAAAAATGATCTGATATTTTGGCATGGACGGAGTACTTGTTTTTTGTGCCTATATAATGATTCATATTTTTTCTTCAAACATGCAAGAAAAGAGTCCAATATTAATTTAGAGCTTACCGAACCTGATGTTTGCAAACATACATTTGATATGATTTTTCCCAGAATAGGTATACTTTCGTACTCACGTACATGTTTTCTTTATTCACGTACATTCCTACTCACACAATATACAAACATTCCTACTCATGTATTTTTTTTAACACGGTCAGCAGATGAATGTGTGCCATGTTTTATGATTTTACATGCTTTGGGTTACAGCTCGGTCTGGCCGGAGAGGCAATTAGAGCTGTAGTTCAAAAAAAAAAGATTTCAGGGATACCTGTAGTTAAACTTTTTTTAAATGATTTCGTACTTGTATATATAGTGTTCCTACAAAATACCTATCTAGTGCAATTGGGTCCGATTGATCTTTTATGCATGTGCTTGTCCTTATGAAAATAGACTTCCTCTTCCTACAAAATAGACTTCCTAATTACATACCTAGTGCATATTGTACAGTTTTGCTAAACCGGAGTACTACTCAATATGCCCTGCCCATAGGTTGTACACAGGTGACAGGCCTTGGTAGTAAAAGAGGAAAATAGCCTTGCTAATTATAACATACCAAAGTGCATATTGAATCAGATTTCGCTATGTACACTCAAGAAGAAAATAGATTCGCTATGTGTTATGCACTGTCGAAAAGGCTTTACACGTAACCTACTTTTTTTAGAAGAACTTGACTTTCCTAGTAAAAAAAGTAATTCTGCTTCCGTGTACCCTTGACCGAGTCCAGCCAGTCCACGGCGTCTATGCCCATGCACGTGAGTAGGACTCTTTTGAGTTCTCCGTGGAAAAGATGCATATTTTTTCTTTATTGAGGGACGGACGTGCATATCTTTTGGTACATGTGTTTTATGTACGTGACAACATGACGGCATCTTTTTTTGAACTCTCAACATGACATGCATCTTAACGTGATAGGCATGTTAACGTGTTACGTAAAAGATATGAAATCTCAACCGTTATTATTACGATCAAACGGTGCAAATAATATTAGCACATGTGGACGAACGTGGTGGCTTATTTGACTCTTGTCTTAAGTATATAATAGATCTTCTCTTCTTTTGTAAGGAGTTGTATACTCATTGAAATAGTGTCCGGGTCTTCCACAATTGTAGCAATTACGCTCACGACTAGAAGATCTTTTGTCATTGTAGGACCTTGACTTGGAACTTCTTTCATCGCTTCTACTCTTGTAGAACTTGTTGAAGTTCTTCACCATTAGGCTCAATTCTTCATTGAAGGTTTGTTTCTCACTTGATGATGTGGGAGCTTCACATGAGGCTTTGTAAGCACCACTTGACTTATTGTGAAGCTCTTCCTTATCCTTCAGTGACATCTCATGAGCAACAATTCTCCAAATGACTTCCATTGGCTTGAGTCTTTGTAATTGGGAATCATTTGGATCAATGTGCACATGGTATCATATTTTCCATCCAAGGATCTTAGGATCTTCTTGATGATGAATTTATCGGTCATCTCTTCACTTCCTAAGCCGGAATTCTCATTTGTGATGAGAGCAAGCCTAGAGTACATTTCAGCGACGCCTTTACCATCCTTCATTTTGAACTTGTCAAGTTGACTTTGAAGCACATCCAATTTGGATTCCTTGACGGAGTCGGTACCTTCGTGCATATCAATCAAAGTATCCCAAATTTCCTTTGCATTCTCAAGATGGCTGATTTTGTTGAATTTTTCGGGGCACAATCCGTTGAAGAGAATATCACAAGCTTGAGCATTGTATTACAACATCTTCAACTCTTCTGTGGTAGCTTCACGGTTCAGTTCTCTCCCATCAAAGAATTCACATTGCAAGCCAATACACACAATAGCCCAAACGACGGGATTATGTCCAAGAATATGCATTTTGATCTTATGCTTCCAAGTAGCAAAATTTGTACCATCAAAGTAAGGACCTCTATGGTGGTAATTTCTCTCGCTAGATGCCATACTGTCCTAGGTTGTGAAACCAAGGCTATGACCACCAAAAGCTATGGAAATCAAAGCAAATGGAGACCAAAGCTCTGATACCACTTGTAGGATGGAAAGTATGTCTAGAGGGGGGGGGGTGATTAGACTACTTGGCCAAATAAAAATCTAGCCTTTTCCCAATTTTAGTTCTTGGCAGATTTTAGCAACTTAGCACAAGTCAAGCAATCAACCTACACATGCAATTCTAAGAGTATAGTAATGGAATGTAAAACAATTGCATATGAAGGTAAAGTGAGGAGTTTGAGGAAGCAAACGCAATGTTGACACGGAGATTTTTTATCCGTGGTTCCGATAGGTGGTGCTATCGTACATCCACGTTGATGGAGACTTCAACCCACGAATGGTAAGGGTTGCACGAGTCCACGGAGGGCTCCACCCACGAAGGGTCCACGAAGAAGGAACCTTGTCTATCCCACCATGTCCGCCGCCCACGAAGGACTTGCCTCACTCGGGTAGATCTTCACGAAGTAGGCGATCTCCTTGCCCTTACAAACTCCTTGGTTCAACTCCACAATCTTGACGGAGGCTCCCAAGTGACACCTAACCAATCTAGGAGACACCACTCTCCAAGAGGTAATACATGGTGTGTTGATGATGAACTCCTTGCTCTTGTTCTTAAAGTGATAGTCTCCCCAACACTCAACTCTCTCTCACAGGATTAGGATTTGGTGGAAAGAAGATTTGAGTGGAAAGCAACTTGGGGAAGGCTAGAGATCGAGATTTATGTGGTAGGAATGGAATATCTTGACCTCAACACAAGTGTAGGTGGTTCTCTCTCAGAAAATGTATGTTGGAAGTGTAGGCATGTTCTGATGGCTGTCTCCACGAATGAAGAGTTGGTGGAGGGGTATATATATATAGCCTCCACACAAAATCTAACCGTTACACACAACTTACCAAACTCGATGGGACCGAATTGTGAAACTCGGTCAGACCGATTTAGGCATTTCGGTGGGACCGACATGTTAACTCGGTCGGACCGATACCGTTAGGGTTAGGGCATAACATAATCTCGGTGAGACCGATTACACAAACTCGATGAGACCGATTTTGGTAATAGACAAATAGAGAGTCAGGCAAACTTGGCGGGACCGATTCGCTCATCTCGGTTGGACCAAAACATTACGAAATGGAAACAGAGAGTTTGCATTGCAATCTTGGTGGGACCGATCGCTCATCTCGGTTTGACTGAAATGTTACAAAGGGAAACAGAGAGATTACAATCCCATCTCGGCGAGATCGAGATCCCTATCGGTGAGACTGAAAAGACTAGGATTTTTGGCAGTGGCTATGTCAACTGAACTCGGTGGCGCCGGATAGAAAGTTTTAATGGGGCCGAGTTTGACTTTTGGTTTGGGACATATGTGGATGTGAGAAAGTAGTTGAGGGTTTTCGGACCATATCACTAAGCACTTTGAGCAAGCAAGCCATTAAGCAACACCTCATCCGCTCTTAATAGTATTGGCTTTCCTATGGACTCAATGTGATCTTGGATCACTAAAAGTAAAATGTAGAGTCTTGTGCTTTGAGCTTGAGCCAATCCTTTTGTCCTTAGCATCTTGAAGGGGTTCCACATTTCTCATCCATGCCATGCCAAACATTGAGCTTTCCTGAAATATTTATCTTGAAATAGCATTACCTCAATGAGTTATATGTTGTTAGGAATTACCAAAACCACCCAGGGATAGTTGCACTTTCAATTTTGTAGGGATAACTTTCTTTAGCGTTGATATTCTGAAAGACATGATTGCTTGTTGGGATGTCTGAGTATTGATGTCTTTATGTGAAATTATAGACTATTGCTTTGAATCACTTATGTCTTAATATTCATGCCATGACTAGACATATGATCAAGTTTATGTTAGGTAGCATTCACATCAAAAATTATGTTTTTTATCATTTACCTACTCGAGACAAGCAGGAATTAAGCTTGGGATGCTGATACTGAAGGAAATATGCCCTAGAGGCAATAATAAAGTTATTATTTATTTCCTCAATTCATGATAAATGTTTATTAATCATGCTAGAATTGTATTAACCGAAAACTTAATAAATGTGTGAATACATAGGCAAAACATATAGTCCCTAGTATGTATCTGCTTGACTACCTCGTTAATCAAAGATGGTTATGTTATCATTTGATGAATGGGATCACATCATTAGGAGAATGATGTGATGGACATGACCCATTCGTTAGCTTAGCATTATGATCGTGTTAGTTTCATTGCTACTGATTTCTTCATGACTTATACAAGTTCCTCGGGCTATGAGATTATGCAACTCCCGAATAACGGAGGAATACTTTATGTGCTACCAAAAGTCACTAAGTAAATGGTTGATTATAAAGGTGCTCTATAGGTGTCTCGAAGGTGTTTGTTGGGTTGGCATTGATCGAGATTAGGATTTGTCACTCCGTGTTTCGGAGAGGTATCTCTGGGCCCACTCGGTAATACTCATCACTATAAGCCTTGCAAGCATTGTGACTAATGAGTTAGTTGCGGGATGAAGTATTACAGAACGACTAAAGAGACTTGCCGGTAACGAGATTGAACTAGGTATGATGATACCGACGATCAAATCTCGGCAAGTAACATACCGATGACAAAGGGAACAACGTATGTTGTTATGCGGTTTGACCGATAAAGTGTTGGAAATATGCCCTAGAGGCAATAATAAAATGGTTATTATTATATTTCTTTGTTCATGGTAATAGTCTATTATTCATGCTATAATTGTGTTATCCAGAAATCAAAATACACGTTAGAATACATAGACCACAATGTGTCCCTAGTGAGCCTCTAGTTGACTAGCTCGTTGATCGACAGATAGTCATGGTTTCCTGACTATGGGCATTGGATGTCATTGATAACGGGATCACATCGTTAGGAGAATGATGTGATGGACAAGACCCAATCCTAAGCATAGCTCAAAGATCGTGTAGTTCGTTTAACTAGAGCTTTTTCCAAATGTCAAGTATCATTTCCTTAGACCATGAGATTGTGCAACTCCCGGATACCATAGGAGTGCTTTGGGTGTGCCAAACGTCACAACGTAACTGGGTGACTATAAAGGTGCACTACGGGTATCTCCGAAAGTGTCTGTTGGGTTGGCACGAATCGTGTTGGAAATATGCCCTAGAGGCAATAATAAATAAGTTATTATTATATTTCTTTGTTCATGATAATAGTCTTTTATTCATGCTACAACTGTATTATCCGGAAATCGTAATACACGTGTGAATACATAGACCACAATATGTCCCTAGTGAGCCTCTAGTTGACTAGCTCGTTGTGATCAACAGATAGTCATGGTTTCCTGGCTATGGACATTGGATGTCGTTGATAACGGGATCACGTCATTAGGAGAATGATGTGATGGACAAGACCCAATCCTAAGCATAGCACAAAGATCGTGTAGTTCGTTTGCTAGAGCTTTGCCAATGTCAAGTATCTCTTCCTTTGACCATGAGATCGTGTAACTCCTGGATACCGTAGGAGTGCTTTGGGTGTATCAAACGTCACAACGTAACTGGGTGACTATAAAGGTGCACTACAGGTATCTCCGAAAGTATCTATTGTTTTATGCGGATCGAGACTGGGATTTGTCACTCCGTGTAAACGGAGAGGTATCTCTGGGCCCACACGGTAGGACATCATCATATGCGCAATGTGACCAAGGAGTTGATCACGGTATGATGTGTTACGGAAAGAGTAAAGTGACTTGCCGGTAACGAGATTGAACAAGGTATTGGATACCGACGATCGAGTCTCGGGCAAGTAAAATACCGATAGACAAAGGGAATTGAATACGGGATTGATTAAGTCCTTGACATCATGGTTCATCCGATGAGATCATCGTGGAACATGTGGGAGCCAACATGGGTATCCAGATCCCGCTGTTGGTTATTGACCGGAGAACGTCTCGGTCATGTCTGCATGTCTCCCGAACCCGTAGGGTCTACACACTTAAGGTTCGATGACGCTAGGGTTATAAAGGAAGCTTGTATATGGTTACCGAATGTTGTTCGGAGTCCCGGATGAGATCCCGGACGTCACGAGGAGTTCCGGAATGGTCCGGAGGTAAAGATTTATATATATGAAGTCCTGTTTCGGCCATCGGGACAAGTTTCGGGGTCATCGGTATTGTACCGGGACCACCGAAAGGGTTCCGGGGGCCCACCGGGTGGGGCCACCTGCCCCGGGGAGCCACATGGGCTGTAGGGGGTGCGCCTTGGCCTACATGGGCCAAGGTCACCAGCCCCAAGAGGCCCATGCGCCTAGGGAACCCTAGAGGGAAGAGTCCTTGAGGGGGAAGGCACCTTCGAGGTGCCTTGGGGAGGATGGACTCCTCCCCCTCCTCTTGGCCGCCGCACCAGATGCCATCTGGAGGCTGGCCGCCGCCCCTTGGGGTGGGAAACCCTAAAGGGGGCGCAGCCCTCCCCTTCCCCTATATATATGAGGCCTAGGGGCTGCCCATAACACGCGATTTGATCTCTCGTTGGTGCAGCCCTGCCCCTCTCCCTCCTCCTCCTCTCCCATAGTGCTTGGCGAAGCCCTGCGGGATTGCCACGCTCCTCCTCCACCACCACGCTGTTGTGCTGCTGTTGGATGGAGTCTTCCTCAACCTCTCCCTCTCTCCTTGCTGGATCAAGGCGTGGGAGACGTCACCGGGCTGTACGTGTGTTGAACGCGGAGGTGCCGTGCGTTCGGCACTTGATCATCGGTGATTTGAATCACGACGATTACGACTCCATCAACCCCGTTCACTTGAACGCTTCCGCTTAGCGATCTACAAGGGTATGTAGATGCACCCTCTCTTTCTACTCGTTGCTGGTCTCTCCATAGATAGATCTTGGTGTTACGTAGGAAAATTTTTGAATTTCTGCTACGTTCCCCAACAGTGGTATCAGAGCTAGGTCTATTGCGTAGATTCTTTGCACGAGTAGAACACAAAGTAGTTGTGGGCATTGATGTTGTTCAATATGCTTACCGTTACTAGTCCAATCTTGTTTCGACGGTATTGTGGGATGAAGCGGCCCGGACCGACCTTACACGTACTCTTACGTGAGACAGGTTCCACCGATTGACATGCACTTGGTGCATAAGGTGGCTAGCGGGTGCCAGTCTCTCCCACTTTAGTCGGAACGGATTCGATGAAAAGGGTCCTTATGAAGGGTAAATAGCAATTGGCATATCACATTGTGGTCTTGCGTAGGTAAGAAACGTTCTTGCTAGAAACCCATAGCAGCCACGTAAAACATGCAACAACAATTAGAGGATGTCTAACTTGTTTTTACAGGGTATGCTATGTGATGTGATATGGCCAAAAGGATGTGATGAATGATATATGTGATGTATGAGATTGATCATGTTCTTGTAATAGGATTCACGACTTGCATGTCGATGAGTATGACAACCGGCAGGAGCCATAGGAGTTGTCTTTATTTATTGTATGACCTGCGTGTCATTGAAGAACGCCATGTAAACTACTTTACTTTATTGCTAAACGCGTTAGTCATAGAAGTAGAAGTAGTCGTTGGCGTGACAACTTCATGAAGACACGATGATGGAGATCATGATGATGGAGATCATGGTGTCATGCCGGTGACAAGATGATCATGGAGCCCCGAAGATGGTGATCAATGGAGCTATATGATATTGGCCATATCATGTCACAACTATATAATTGCATGTGATGTTTATTATGATTATGCATCTTGTTTACTTAGGACGACGGTAGTAAATAAGATGATCCCTTATAAAATTTCAAGAAGTGTTCTCCCCTAACTGTGCACCGTTGCTACAGTTCATCGCTTCTAAGCACCACGTGATGATCGGGTGTGATGGATTCTTACGTTCACATACAACGGGTGTAAGACAGTTTTACACAGCGAAAACACTTAGGGTTAACTTGACGAGCCTAGCATGTGCAGACATGGCCTCGGAACACGGAGACCGAAAGGTCGAGCATGAGTCGTATAGTAGATACGATCAACATGAAGATGTTCACCGATGAAGACTAGTCCGTCTCACGTGATGATCGGACACGGCCTAGTTGACTCGGATCATGTGATCACTTAGATGACCAGAGGGATGTCTATCTGAGTGGGAGTTCATAAGATGAACTTAATTATCCTGAACATAGTCAAAAGACCTTTTGCAAATTATGTCGTAGCTCGCGCTTTAGTTCTACTGTTTTAGATATGTTCCTAGAGAAAATATAGTTGAAAGTTGATAGTAGCGATTATGCGATCAGTAGAAAGCTTATGTCCTTAATGCACCGCTCAGTGTGCTGAACCCCAAACGTCGTTTGTGGATGTTTCGAACATCGAACATACATGTTTTGATAACTATGATAGTTCAGTTAAATGGTTTAAGTAGAGGCACCAAAGACGTTTTCGAAACGTCGCGGAACATATGAGATGTTTCGAGGGCTGAAATTGGGATTTCAGGCTCGTGCCCACGTCAAGAGGTATGAGACCTCCGACAATTTTCTTAGCCTACAAACTAAGGGAGAAAAGCTCAATCGTTGAGCTTGTGCTCAGATTGTCTGAGTGCAACAATCACTTGAATCGAGTGGGAGTTGATCTTCCAAATGAGATAGTGATGTTTCTCCAAAGTCATTGCCACCAAGCTGCTAGAGCTTCGTGATGAACTATAACATATCAGGGATAAATATGATGATCCTTGAAATATTCATGATGTTTGACACCGCGAAAGTAGAAATCAAGAAGGAGCATCAATTGTTGATGGTTGGTGAAACCACTAGTTTCAAGAAGGGCAAGGGAACAAAGGGATACTTCATGAAACGGCAAATCAGCTGCTGCTCCAGTGAAGAAACCCAAGGTTGAACCCAAACCCGAGACTAAGTGCTTCTGTAATAAGGGGAACAGTCACTAGAGCAGGATTACCCTAGATACTTGGTAGATGAGAAGGCTGGCAAGGTCGATAGAAGTATATTGGATATACATTATGTTAATGTGTACTTTACTAGTACTCCTAGTAGCACCAGGGTATTAGATACCTTTTCGATTGCTAAGTGTTAGTAACTCGAAATAAAAGCTACGGAATAAAACGGAGACTAGCTAAAGGTGAGCTGACAATATGTGTTGGAAGTGTTTCCAAGTTTGATGTGATCAAACATCGCACGCTCCCTCTACCACCGAGATTGGTGTTTGCGTTGAGCATAGACATGATTGGATTATGTCTATCGCAATACAGTTATTCATTTAAGGAGAATAATGGTTACTCTATTTTTGAATAATACCTTCAATGGTCTTGCACCTAAAGGAATGGTTTATTGGATCTCGGTCGTAGTGATACACATTTTCATGCCAAAAGATATAAGATAGTAATGATAGTACCACTTACTTGTGGCACTGCCATGTAAGTCATAATGGTATAAAACGCATGAAGAAGCTCCATGTTGATGGATCTTTGGACTCACTCGTTTTTGAAAAGTTTGAGACATGCGAACCATGTCTATTGGTGTATATGCATGAAGAAACTCCATGCAAATGGATCGTTCGGACTCACTTGATTTTGAATCACTTGAGATATGCAAATCATACCACATGGGCAAGATGACTGAAAAGCCTCATTTTTCAGTAAGATGGAAGAAGATAGCAACTTGTTGGAAGTAACACATTTTGATGTGTGCAGTCGAATGAGTGCTGAGGCATGCAGTGAATATCATTATGTTCTTACTTCACAGATGATTCGAGTAAATGTTGAGTATATTTACTTGATGAAACACAAGTCTGAATTATTGAGTGGTTCAAGTAATTTCAGAGTGAAGTAGCAGATCATTGTGACAAGAGGATAAAATGTCTATGATATGATCATAGAGATGAATATCTGAGTTACGAGTTTTGGCACACAATTAAGACATTGTGGAAATTGTTTCGCAATTAATACCGCTTGGAACACCATAACGTGATGGTGTGTCCGAACATCATAGTTGCACCCTATTGGATATGGTGCATACCATGATGTCTCTTATCGAATTACCACTATCGTTCATGGGTTAGGCATTAGAGACAACCACATTCACTTTAAATAGGGCACCACGTAATTCCGTTGAGATGACACCGTATGAATTATGGTTTAGAGAAACCTAAGTTGTCGTTTCTTAAAAGTTTGGGGCTGCGACGCTTATATGAAAAAGTTTCAGGTTGATAAGCTCGAACCCAAAGCAGATAAAATGCATCTTCATAGGAAACCCAAAACAGTTGGGTATACATCCTAATTCAGATCCGAAAGCAATATGGATTGTTTCTAGAATCGGGTCCTTTCTCGAGGAAAAGTTTCTCTCGAAAGAATTGAGTGGGAGGATGGTGGAGACTTGATGAGGTTATTGAACCGTCTCTTCAACTAGTGTGTGACAGGGCACAGGGAGTTGTTCCTGTGGCACCTACACCAATTGAAGTGGAAGCTTATGATATTGATCATGAAACTTCGGATCAAGTCACTCCCATACCTCGTGGGATGACAAGGATACGTACTACTTCAGAGTGGTACGTAATCCTGTCTTGAAGGTCATGTTGCTAGACAACAATGAACCTACGAGCTATGGAGAAGCGATGGTGGGCCCGAATTCTGATAAATGGCTTGAGGCCATAAAATCCGAGAGAGGATCCATGTATGAAAACAAAGTGTAGACTTTGGCAAAATGGCTCGATGGTCGTAAGGCTAATGAGTACAGATGGATTTCAAAAGGAAGACGGACAATGATGGTAAATGTCACCATTAAGAAAGCTTGACTTGTCGTTAAGATGTTTTCCGACAAGTTCAAGGAGTTGACTACGATGAGATTTTCTCACTCGTAGCGATGCTAAGAGTCTGTTGGAATTATATTAGCGATTACTGCATTATTTATGAAATCTTGCAGATAGGATGTCAAAACATTGTTTCCTCGACGATTTTAATGAGGAAAGCTTGTATGTGATACAACCGGAAGGTTTTGTCAATCCCGAAAGATGCTAATAAGTATGCAAAGCTCCAGCAATCCTTCTAAGGACTAGAGTAAGCATCTCGGAGTTGGAATGTACGCTTTGATGAGATGATCAAAGATTTTGGATTTATACAAAGTTTATAAGAAACTTGTATTTCCAAAGAAGTGAGTGGGAGCACTATAGAATTTCTGATGAGTATATGTTGTTAACATATTGATGATCAGAGATGATGTAGAATTTCTAGAAAGCATATAGGGTTATTTTGAAAGTGTTTTTCAATGGAAAGCCTGGATTAAGCTGCTTGAGCATTGAGCATCAAAATCTATAAGGATAGATCAAAATGCTTAATGGTACTTTCAAATGAGCACATACCTTGACATGATCTTGAAGGTGTTCAAGATGGACCAGTCAAAGAAGGATTCTTGCCTGAGTTATAAGGTACGAAGTTAAGACTTAAAGCTCGACCCCGGCAGAATTGAGAGAAAGGACGAAGGTCGTCCCCTGTGCTTAAGACATAGGCTCTTCAGTATGCTATGTTGTGTACCGCACCTGAAGTGTGCCTTGCCATGAGACAGTCAAGGGGTACAAGAGTGATCCAAGAATGGCTCACAGGACAGCGGTCAAAGTTATCCTTAGTAACTAGTGGACTAAGGAATTTTCTCGATTATGGAGGTGGTAAAAGAGTTCGTCGTAAAGGTTACGACGATGCAAGCTTGACACCTATCCGGATAGCTCTAAGTAGAGAGACCGGATACATATAATGGAGCAATAATTTAGAATAGCTCCAAGTAGAACAGTTGTTTGGAATAGCTCCAAATAGAGCGTGGTAGCTGCATCTAGGAGATGACATGGAGATTTGTAAAGCACACACGGATCTGAAAGGTTCAGACCCGTTGACTAAAACCTCTCTCACAAGCAACATGATCAAACATAAAACTCATTGAGTGTTAATCACATAGTGATGTGAACTAGACTACTGACTCTAGTAAACTCTTGGGTATTAGTCACATGGCGATGTGACCTGTGAGTGTTAATCACATGGCGATGTGAACTAGATTATTGACTCTAGTGCAAGTGGGAGACTGTTGGAAATATGCCCTAGAGGCAATAATAAATAAGTTATTATTATATTTCTTTGTTCATGATAATAGTCTTTTATTCATGCTATAACTGTATTATCCGGAAATCATAATACACGTGTGAATACATAGACCACAATATGTCCCTAGTGAGCCTCTAGTTGACTAGCTCGTTGTGATCAACAGATAGTCATGGTTTCCTGGCTATGGACATTGGATGTCGTTGATAACGGGATCACGTCATTAGGAGAATGATGTGATGGACAAGACCCAATCCTAAGCATAGCACAAAGATCGTGTAGTTCGTTTGCTAGAGCTTTGCCAATGTCAAGTATCTCTTCCTTTGACCATGAGAGCGTGTAACTCCTGGATACCGTAGGAGTGCTTTGGGTGTATCAAACGTCACAACGTAACTGGGTGACTATAAAGGTGCACTACAGGTATCTCCGAAAGTATCTATTGTTTTATGCGGATCGAGACTGGGATTTGTCACTCCGTGTAAACGGAGAGGTATCTCTGGGCCCACTCGGTAGGACATCATCATATGCGCAATGTGACCAAGGAGTTGATCACGGGATGATGTGTTACGGAACGAGTAAAGTGACTTGCCGGTAACGAGATTGAACAAGGTATTGGATACCGACGATCGAGTCTCAGGCAAGTAAAATACCGATAGACAAAGGGAATTGAATACGGGATTGATTAAGTCCTTGACATCGTGGTTCATCCGATGAGATCATCGTGGAACATGTGGGAGCCAACATGGGTATCCAGATCCCGCTATTGGTTATTGACCGGAGAACGTCTCGGTCATGTCTGCATGTCTCCCGAACCCGTAGGGTCTACACACTTAAGGTTCGATGACGCTAGGGTTATAAAGGAAGCTTGTATGTGGTTACCGAATGTTGTTCGGAGTCCCGGATGAGATCCCGGACGTCACGAGGAGTTCCGGAATGGTCCGGAGGTAAAGATTTATATATAGGAAGTCCTGTTTCGGCCATCGGGACAAGTTTCGGGGTCATCGGTATTGTACCGGGACCACCGGAAGGGTCCCGGGGGCCCACCGGGTGGGGCCACCTGCCCCGGGGGGCCACATGGGCTGTAGGGGGTGCGCCTTGGCCTACATGGGCCAAGGGCACCAGCCCCAAGAGGCCCATGCGCCTAGGGAACCCTAGAGGGAAGAGTCCTTGAGGGGGAAGGCACCTCCGAGGTGCCTTGGGGAGGATGGACTCCTCCCCCTCCTCTTGGCCGCCGCACCAGATGCCATCTGGAGGCCGCCGCCGCCCCTTGGGGTGGGAAACCCTAAAGGGGGCACAGCCCTCCCCTTCCCCTATATATATGAGGCCTAGGGGCTGCCCATAACACGCGATTTGATCTCTCGTTGGTGCAGCCCTGCCCCTCTCCCTCCTCCTCCTCTCCCATAGTGCTTGGCGAAGCCCTGCGGGATTGCCACGCTCCTCCACCACCACCACGCTATTGTGCTGCTGTTTGATGGAGTCTTCCTCAACCTCTCCCTCTCTCCTTGCTGGATCAAGGCGTGGGAGACGTCACCGGGCTGTACGTGTGTTGAACGCGGAGGTGCCGTGCGTTCGGCACTTGATCATCGGTGATTTGAATCACGACGAGTACGACTCCATCAACCCCGTTCACTTGAACGCTTCCGCTTAGCGATCTACAAGGGTATGTAGATGCACCCTCTCTTTCTACTCGTTGCTGGTCTCTCCATAGATAGATCTTGGTGATACGTAGGAAAATTTTTGAATTTCTGCTACGTTCCCCAACAAATCGCGACTGGGATTTGTCACTCCGTATAACGGAGAGGTATCTCTGGGCCCACTCGATAATGCATCATCATAATGAGCTCAATGTGACCAAGTGTCTGGTCACGGGATCATGCATTACGGTACGAGTAAAGTGACTTGCCGGTAACGAGATTAAACGAGGTATTGGGATACCGACGATCGAATCTCGGGCATGTAACATACCGATTGACAAAGGGAATTGTATACGGGATTGCTTAAGTCCTCGACATCGTGGTTCATCCGATGAGATCATCGAGGAGCATGAGGGAGCCAACACGGGTATCTAGATCATGTTGTTGGTTATTGACCGGAGAGGCGTCTCGGTCATGTCTGCATGTCTCCCGAACCCATAGGGTCTACACACTTAAGGTTCGGTGATGCTAGGGTTGTAGAGATATAAGTATGCAGTAAACCGAAAGTTGTTCGGAGTCCCGGATGAGATCCCGGACATCACGAGGAGTTCCGGAATGGTCCGGAGGTAAAGAATTATATATAGGAAGTGAAGTTTCGGCCATCGGGAAAGTTTCGGGGGTTACCGGTATTGTACCGGGACCACCGGAAGGGTCCCGGGGGTCCACCGGGTCGGGCCACCTATCCCGGAGGGCCCCATGGGCTGAAGTGGGAGGGGAACCAGCCCCAGGTGGGCTGGTGCGCCCCCCCTTGGGCCCCCCTGCGCCTAGGGTTGGGAAACCCTAGGGGTGGGGGCGCCTCCACTTGCCTTGGGGGGCAAGCCACCCCCCTGGCCGCCGCCCCCCCTTGGAGATGCCATCTCCTAGGGCCGGCGCCCCCCCCTATGGGGCCTATATAAAGAGGGGGGAGGGAGGGCAGCCACACCCATGCTCTTGGCGCCTCCCTCTCCCTCTGCTACACCTCTCCCTCTCGCAGACGCTTGGCGAAGCCCTGCCGAGATCGCTGCTGCATCCACCACCACGCTGTCGTGCTGCTGGATCTTCATAAACCTCTCCTTACCCCTTGTTGGATCAAGAAGGAGGAGACGTCTCCCTGACCGTACGTGTGTTGAACGCGGAGGTGCCGTCCGTTCGGCGCTAGGATCTCCGGTGATTTGGATCACGACGAGTACGACTCCCTCAACCCCGTTCTCTTGAACGCTTCCGCTCGCGATCTACAATGTTATGTAGATGCACTCCTCTCTCTCGTTGCTACAAGAACTCATAGATTGATCTTGGTGAAAGCATAGAATTTTTTTATTTTCTGCAACATTCCCTAACAGTGGTATCAGAGCCAGGTTTATGCATAGTTCTCTTTGCACGAGTAGAACACAAATTTTGTTGTGAGCGTAGATGTTGTCAACTTTCTTGCCACTACTAGTCTTATTTTGCTTGAGCGGTATTTAGGGAGGAAGCGGCCCGGACCGACCTTACACGTACGCTTACATGAGACAGGTTCCACCGACTGACATGCACTAGTTGCATAAGGTGGCTAGCGGGTGTCTGTCTCTCCCACTTTAGTTGGAGCGGATTCGATGAAAAGGGTCCTGATGAAGGGTAAATAGAAGTTGACAAATCATGTTGTGGCTTTCACGTAGGTAAGAAAACATTCTTGCTAGAACCCTATTGCAGCCACATAAAACATGCAATAACAATTAGAGGACGTCTAACTTGTTTTTGCAGTATGTGATTGTGATGTGATATGGCCAAAAGTTGTGATGAATGATGAATGATATATATGTGATGTATGAGATCATGTTCTTGTAATAGGAATCACGACTTGCATGTCGATGAGTATGACAACCGGCAGGAGCCATAGGAGTTGTCTTAAGTATTATATGACCTGCGTGTCAATGATTTAATGCCATGTAATTACTTTACTTTATTTCTAAACCGTTAGCCATAGTAGTAGAAGTAATAGTTGGCGAGCAACCCCATGGAGACACGATGATGGAGATCATGATGATGGAGATCATGGTGTCATGCCGGTGACGAAGATGATCATGTAGCCCTGAAGATGGAGATCAAAGGAGCTATATGATATTGGCCCTATCATGTCACTACTATTTGATTGCATGTGATGTTTATCATGTTTTTGTATCTTGTTTACTTACAACGACGATAGTAAATAAGATGATCCCTCATAATAATTTCAAGAAAGTGTTCCCCCTAACTGTGCGTCATTGCGAATGTTCGTTGTTTCGAAGCACCACGTGATAATCGGGTGTGATAGATTCTAATGTTCACATACAACGGGTGTAAGACAAATTTACACATGCATAAACACTTAGGTTAACTTGATGAGCCTAGCATGTACAGACATGGCCTCGGAACACAAGAGACCGAAAGGTCGAACATGAGTCGTATGGAAGATACGATCAACATGGAGATGTTCACCGATGATGACTAGTCCGTCTCACGTGATGATCGAACATGGACTAGTCGACTCGGATCATGTATCACTTAGATGACTAGAGGGATGTCTAATCTGAGTGGGAGTACATTAAATAATTTTATTAGATGAACTTAATTATCATGAACTTAGTCTAAAATCTTTACAATATGTCTTGTAGATCAAATGGCCCATGTTACCCTCAACTTCAACGCATTCCTAGAGAAAACCAAGCTGAAAGATGATGGCAGCAACTATACGGACTGGGTCCGGAACCTGAGGATCATCCTCATAGCTGCCAAGAAAGATTATGTCCTAGAATCACCGCTAGGTGAAGCACCCATCCCAGAGAACCAAGACGTTATGAACGCTTTGCAGTCTCGTGCTGATGATTACTCCCTCGTTTAGTGCGGCATGCTTTACAGCTTAGAACTGGGGCTCCGAAAGCGTTTTGAGCAACACGGAGCATATGAGATGTTCGCAGAGCTGAAAATGGTTTTCCAAGCTCATGCCCGGGTCGAGAGATATGAAGTCTCCAACAAGTTCTTCAGCTGTAAGATGGAGGGAAATAGTTCTGTCAGTGAGCACATACTCAAGATGTCTGGGTTGCACAACCGCTTGACTCATTTGGGAGTTAATCTCCCGGATGACGCGGTTATTGACAGAATCCTCCAATCGCTTCCACCAAGCTACAAGAGCTTTGTGATGAACTACAATATGCAGGGGATGGAAAAGACCCTTCCTGAGGTATATTCAATGTCGAAATCAGCGGAGGTAGAGATCAAGAAAGAACATCAAGTGTTGATGGTGAATAAAACCACTAAGTTCAAGAAAGGCAAGGGTAAGAAGAACTTGAAGAAGGACGGCAAGGGAGTTGTCGCGCCCGGTAAGCTAGTTGCCGGGAAGAAGTCAAAGAATGTACCCAAGCCTGAGACTGAGTGCTTTTATTGCAAGGGAAGTGGTCACTAGGAGCGGAACTGCCCCAAGTACTTAGCGGACAAGAAGGCCGGCAATACTAAAGGTATATGTGATATACATGTAATTGATGTGTACCTTACCAGTACTCGTAGTAGCTCCTGGGTATTTGATACCGGTGTGGTTGCTCATATTTGTAACTCAAAACAGGAACTGTGGAATAAACAGAGACTGCCGAAGGACGAGGTGACGATGCGCGTCGGGAATGGTTCCAAGGTTGATGTGATCGCCGTCGGCACGCTACCTCTACATTTACCTACGAGATTAGTTTTAAACCTCAATAATTGTTATTTAATGCCAAGTTTGAGCATGAACATTGTATCTGGATCTCGTTTAATACGAGATGGCTACTCATTTAAATCCGAGAATAATGGTTGTTCTATTTATATGAGAGATATGTTTTATGGTCATGCCCCGATGGTCAATGGTTTATTCTTAATGAATCTCAAACGTGATGTTACACATATTCATAGTGTGAATACCAAAAGATGTAAAGTTGATAACGATAGTCCCACATACTTGTGGCACTGCCGCCTTGGTCACATTGGTGTCAAGTGCATGAAGAAGCTCCATGCTGATGGACTTTTAGAGTCTCTCGATTATGAATCATTTGACACATGTGAACCATGCCTCATGGGCTAAATGACCAAGACTCCGTTCTCCGGAACAATGGAGCGAGCAACCAACTTATTGGAAATCATACATACTGATGTGTGCGGTCCAATGAGCGTTGAGGCTCGCGGAGGATATCGTTATGTTCTCACTCTCACTGATGACTTGAGTAGATATGGGTATGTCTACATGATGAAACACAAGTCTGAGACCTTTGAAAAGTTCAAAGAATTTCAGAATGAGGTAGAGAATCAACGTAACCGAAAGATAAAATTCCTACGATCAGATCGTGGTGGAGAATATTTAAGTCACGAATTTGGTACGAACTTAAGGAAATGTGGAATCTTTTCACAACTCACGCCGCCTGGAACACCTCAGCGTAACGGTGTGTCCAAACATCGTAATCACACTCTATTGGATATGGTGCGATCTATGATGTCTCTTACCGATTTACCGCTATCATTTTGGGGATACGCTCTAGAGACAGCTACATTCACTTTAAATAGGGCACTGTCTAAATCCGTTGAGACGACACCGTATGAATTATGGTTTCGAAAGAAACCTAAGCTGTCATTTCTAAAAGTATGGGGATGCGATACTTATGTCAAGAAACTTCAACCTGAAAATCTCGAACCCAAGTCGGAAAAATGTGTCTTCATAGGATACCCTAAAGAAACCATTGGGTATACATTCTACCTCAGATCCGAAGGCAAGATATTTGTTGCCAAGAATAGGTCCTTTCTGGAGAAAGAGTTTCTCTCGAGAGAAGTAAGTGGGAGGAAAGTGGAACTTGATGAAGTGCTACCTCTTGAACCAGTGAGTAGCACAGCTCAGGAAGATGTTCCTGTGGTGCCAGCACCAACTAAAGAGGAAGTTAATGATGATGATCAAGGTACTTTGGATCAAGTTACTACTGAACTTCGTAGGTCCACGAGGACACGTTCCACACCAGAGTGGTATGGCAATCCTGTCCTAGAAATCATGTTGTTAGACAACGGTGAACCTTTGAAATATGAAGAAGCGATGGCAGGCCCAGATTCCAACAAATGGCTTGAAGCCATGCAATCCGAGATAGGATCCATGTATGAAAACGAAGTATGGACTTTGACAGACTTGCCCGATGATCGACGAGCGATAGAAAACAAATGGATCTTTAAGAAGAAGACGGACGTGGATGGTAATGTGACCATCTATAAAGCTCGACTTGTCGCTAAGGGTTATCGGCAAGTTCAAGGGGTTGACTACGATGAGACATTCTCTCCCGTAGCGAAGCTAAAGTCTGTTCGAATCATGTTAGCAATTGCCGCATACTATGATTATGAGATATGGCAAATGGACGTCAAAACAGCATTCCTTAACGGTCATCTTAAGGAAGAACTATATATGATGCAGCCGGAAGGTTTTGTCGACCCTGAGAATGCTAACAAGGTATGCAAGCTCCAGCGATCCATTTATGGGCTAGTGCAAGCATCTCGGAGTTGGAATATTCGCTTTGATGAGATGATCAAAGCGTTTGGGTTTATGCAGAGTTATGGAGAAGCCTACGTTTACAAGAAAGTGAGTGGGAGCATTGTAGCATTTCTCATATTATATGTAGATGACATACTTTTGATGGGAAATAATATAGAACTCTTGGACAGCATTAAGCCCTACTTGAATAAGTGTTTTTCAATGAAGGACCTTGGAGAAGCTGCTTACATATTAGGCATCAAGATCTATAGGGATAGATTGAGGCGCCTCATAGGTCTTTCACAAAGCACATACCTTGATAAGATATTGAAGAAGTTCAATATGGATCAGTCCAAGAAAGGGTTCTTGCCTGTATTACAAGGTGTGAGATTGAGCTCGGCTCAATGCCCGACCACGGCAGAAGATAAAGAAGAGATGAGTGTCATCCCCTATGCCTCAGCCATAGGGTCTATTATGTATGCCATGTTGTGTACCAGACCTGATGTAAACCTTGCCGTAAGTTTGGTAGGAAGGTACCAAAGTAATCCCGGCAAGGAACACTGGACAGCGGTCAAGAACATCCTAAAGTACCTGAAAAGGACTAAGGATATGTTTCTCGTTTATGAGGTGACGAAGAGCTCGTCGTAAAGGGTTACGTCGATGCTAGCTTCGACACAGATCTGGATGACTCTAAGTCACAAACCGGATACGTGTATATTTTGAATGGTGGGGCAGTAAGCTGGTGCAGTTGCAAGCAAAGCGTCGTGGCGGGATCTACATGTGAAGCAGAGTACATGGCAGCCTTGGAGGCAGCGCATGAAGCAATCTGGGTGAAGGAGTTCATCACCGACCTAGGAGTCATACCCAATGCGTCGGGGCCGATCAAACTCTTCTATAACAACACTGGAGCTATTGCACTTGCCAAGGAGCCCAGGTTTCACAAGAAGACCAGGCACATCAAGCGTCGCTTCAACTCCATTCGTGAAAATGTTCAAGATGGAGACATAGATGTTTGTAAAGTACACACGGACCTGAATGTAGCAGATCCATTGACTAAACCTCTCCCTCGGGCAAAACATGATCAACACCAAAATTCCATGGGTGTTCGATTCATCACAATGTAACTAGATGATTGACTCTAGTGCAAGTGGGAGACTGTTGGAAATATGCCCTAGAGGCAATAATAAAATGGTTATTATTATATTTCTTTGTTCATGGTAATAGTCTATTATTCATGCTATAATTGTGTTATTCGGAAATCATAATACACGTGTGAATACATAGACCACAACATGTCCATAGTGAGCCTCTAGTTGACTAGCTCGTTGATCGACAGATAGTCATGGTTTCCTGACTATGGGCATTCGATGTCATTGATAACGCGATCACATCATTAGGAGAATGGTGTGATGGACAAGACCCAATCCTAAGCATAGCTCAAAGATCGTGTAGTTTGTTTAGCTAGAGCTTTTCCAAATGTCAAGTATCATTTCCTTAGACCATGAGACTGTGCAACTCCCGGATACCGTAGGAGTGCTTTGGGTGTGCCAAACGTCACAACGTAACTGGGTGACTATAAAGGTGCACTACGGGTATCTCCGAAAGTGTCTATTGGGTTGGCACGAATCGAGACTGGGATTTGTCACTCCGTATGACGGAGAGGTATCTCTGGGCCCACTCGGTAATGCATCATCATAATGAGCTCAATGTGACCAAGTGTCTGGTCACGGGATCATGCATTACGGTACAAGTAAAGTGACTTGCCGGTAACAAGATTAAACGAGGTATTGG
Organism: Triticum aestivum; assembly: GCF_018294505.1. NCBI lineage: Eukaryota > Viridiplantae > Streptophyta > Magnoliopsida > Poales > Poaceae > Triticum > Triticum aestivum. The sequence goes on along the minus strand of NC_057810.1, from coordinate 173,079,592 downwards.
GATACCGACGATCGAATCTCGGGCATGTAACGTACCGATTGACAAAGGGAATTGTATACGGGATTGCTTGAGTCCTCGACGTTGTGGTTCATCCGATGAGATCATCGAGGAGCATGTGGGAGCCAACATGGGTATCCAGATCCCGCTGTTGGTTATTGACCGGAGAGGCGTCTCGGTCATGTCTGCATGTCTCCCGAACCCGTAGGGTCTACACACTTAAGGTTCGGTGAGGCTAGGGTTGTAGAGATATAAGTATGCAGTAAACCGAAAGTTGTTCGGAGTCCCGGATGAGATCCCGGACGTCACGAGGAGTTCTGGAATGGTCCGTAGGTAAAGAATTATATATATGAAGTGAAGTTTCGGCCATCGAGAAAGTGTCGGGGGTTACCGGTATTGTACCGGGACCACCGGAAGGGTCCCGGGGGTCCACCGGGTGGGGCCACCTATCCCGGATGGCCCCATGGGCTGAAGTGGGAGGGGAACCAGCCCCTGGTGGGCTGGTGCGCCCCCTTGGGCCCCCCTGCGCCTAGGGTTGGGAAACCCTAGGGGTGGGGGCGCCTCCACTTGCCTTGGGGGGCAAGCCACCCCGCTGGCCGCCGCCCCCCCCTTGGAGATCCCATCTCCTAGGGCCGGCGCCCCCCCTAGGGGGCCTATATAAAGAGGGGGGAGGGAGGGCAGCCGCACCCATGCTCTTGGCGCCTCCCTCTCCCTCTGCTACACCTCTCCCTCTCGCAGATGCTTGGCGAAGCCCTGCCGAGATCGCTGCTGCATCCACCACCACACCGTCATGCTGCTGGATCTTCATCAATCTCTCCTTCCCCCTTGCTGGATCAACAAGGAGGATACATCTCCCTGACCGTACGTGTGTTGAACGTGGAGGTGCCGTCCATTCGGCGCTAGGATCTCCAGTGATTTGGATCACGACGAGTACGACTTCCTCAACCCATTCTCTTGAACACTTCCGCTCGCGATCTACAATGGTATGTAGATGCACTCCTCTCTCTCGTTGCTAGATGAACTCATAGATTGATCTTGGTGAAAGCGTAGAAATTTTTTATTTTCTGCAACATTCCCCAACAGAAAGATCTTCGTAGAATATGTAGGAACCAATATGAGCATCTAGGTTCCGCTATTGGTTATTGACCGGAGACGTGTCTCGGTCATGTCTACATAGTCCTGAACCCATAGGGCCCGCACGCTTAATGTTCAATGACGATTGGTATTGTGGGTTTATGTGATATGATGTACTGAAGGTTGTTTGGAGTCCCGGATGTGATCACAGACATGACGAGGAGTCTCGACATGGTCGAGACATAAAGATTTATATATTGGACGACTATGTTCAGACACCAGAAGTGTTCCATAGAAGTTTCGGATAAAACCGGAGTGCCGGAGGGTTATCGAAACACACGGGGGAACTAATGGGCCTCGATGGGCCTTAGTGGAGAGAGAGAGGGTCGGCCAGGGCAGGCTGCACGCCCCTCCCCCTTAAGTCCGGATAGGACAAGGAAGGGGGGAGGGTGGCGCCCCCCTTTCCTTCCCCCTCTCCCTCTCCTTCCTTCCCCATCTCTCCCTTTAGGTGGAAACCTACTAGGACTTGGAGTCCTAGTAGGATTCCCCTCTTGGGGGCGCGCCAAGGAGGTCTGGCCGGCCTCCCCCTTGCTTCTTTATATACGGGGGCAGGGGGACACCCTAGGACACACAAGTTGATTGTTTAGCCGTGTGCGGTGCCCCCCTCCACAGATTTCCACCTCGGTCATATCGTCGTAGTGCTTAGGCGAAGCCCTGCGCTGGTAACTCATCATCACCGTCACCATGCCGTCGTGCTGACGAACCTCTCCCTCGACCTCAGCTAGATCTAGAGTTCGTGGGACGTCACCGAGCTGAATGTGTGCAGATCACGGAGGTGCCGTACCTTCGGTGCTAGGATCGGTCGGATCGTGAAGATGTACGACTACATCAACCGCATTGTCATAACTCTTTCATTTTCGCTCTACGAGGGTACATAGACAACACTCTCCCTTCTTGTTGCTATGCATCACCTAGAGATAGATCTTGCGTGATCGTAGGATTTTTTTTTTCAAATTACTGTGTTCCCCAACAGTGGCATCCAAGCCAGGTCTATGCGTAGATGTTATATGTACGAGTAGAACACAAAGAGTTGTGGGTGATAATAGTCCTACTGCTTACTAGCATGTCATACTTTGATTCGGCGGTATTGTTGGATGAAGTGGCTCAGACCGACATTACGCATACGCTTACGCGAGACTAGTTCTACCGATGTGCTTCGCACGCAGGTGGCTGGTGAGTGTCAGTTTGTCCAACTTTAGTTGAATCGAGTGTGGCTACGCCCAGTCCTTGTTGAACGTTAAAACAGCACACTTGACGAAAAATCGTTGTGTTTTTGATGCGTAGGTAAGAACGGTTCTTGCTAGAAGCCCGTAGCAGCCACGTAAAACTTGCAACAACAAAGTAGAGGATTCCTAACTTGTTATTGTAGGGCTTGGTGTGATGTGATATGGTCAAGGCATGATGTGATATAAATTGTTGTATGAGATGATCATGTTTTGTAAGAAAGTTATCAGGAACTGGCAGTAGCCATATGGTTGTCGCTTTATTGTATGCAATGCAATCGCCATGTAATTGTTTTACCTTATCACTAAGCGGTAGCGATAGTCGTAGTAAAAATAGTTGGTGAGATGACAACGATGCTACAATGGAGATCAAGGTGTCGCACCGGTAACGATGGAGATCATGACGATGCTTCGGTGATGGAGATCATGAGCACAAGATGATGATGGCCATATCATGTCACATATTTTGATTGCATGTGATGTTTATCCTTTATGCATCTTATTTTTCTTAGTACGATGGTAGCATTATAAGATGATCTCTTACTAAATTTCATGGTATAAGTGTTCTCCCTGAGTATGCACCGTTGCTACAGTTCGTCGTGCTGAGACACCACGTGATGATCGGGTGTGATAAGCTCTACGTTCACATACAACGGGTGCAAGCCAGTTTTGCACACGCAGAATATTCGGGTTAAACTTGACGAGCCTAGCATATGCAAATATGGCCTCGGAACACTAAGACCGAAAGGTCGAGCGTGAATCATATAGTAGATATGATCAACATAGTGATGTTCACCACTGAAAACTACTCCATCTCACGTGATGATCGGACATGGTTTAGTTGATTTGGATCACGTGATCACTTAGATGATTAGAGGGATGTCTATCTAAGTGGGAGTTCTTAAGTAATATGATTAATTGAACTTTAATTTATCATGAACTTAGTACCTGATAGTATTTTGCATGTCTATATTGTTGTAGATCAATGGCCCATGCTACCGTTCCTTTGAATTTTAATGCATTCCTAGAGAAAGCTAAGTTGAAAGATGATGGCAGCAACTACATGGACTGGGTCCGTAACTTGAGGATTATCCTCATTGCTGCACAGAAGAATTACGTCCTGGAAGCACCGTTGGGTGCTAGGCATGCTGCAGATGGTACTGATGACGTTAAGAACGTCTATCAGAGCAAAGCTGATGACTACTCGATAGTTCAGTGTGATATGCTTTACGGCTTAGAACCGGGACTTCAATGACGTTTTGAACATCATGGAGCATATGAGATGTTCTAAGAGTTGAAGTTAACATTTCAAGCAAATGCCCGGATTGAGAGATATGAAGTCTCCAATAAGTTCTACAACTGTAAAATGGAGGAGAATAGTTCTGTCAGTGAACATATACTCAGAATGTCTGGGTACCACAACCACTTGACTCAACTGGGAGTTAATCTTCCTGATGATAGTGTCATTGACAAAGTTCTTCAATCACTGCCACCAAGCTACAAAAGCTTTGTGATGAACTATAATTTGCAAGGGATGAACAAGACTATTCTCGAGCTCTTTGCAATGCTAAAGGTTGCGGAGGTAGAAATCAAAAAGGAGCATCAAGTGTTGATGGTCAACAAGACCACTAGTTTCAAGAAAAAGGGCAAAGGGAAGAAGGGGAACTTCAAGAAGAACGGCAAAAAGGTTGCTGCTCATGAGAAGAAATCCAGGTCTGGACCTAACCTGAAACTGAGTGCTTCTATTGCAAAGGGACTGGTCACTGTAAGCGGAACTACCCCAAGTATTTGGCGGATTATGAGGATGGCAAAGTGAAAGGTATATTTGATATACATGTTATTGATGTGTACTTAACTAATGCTCGCAGTAGCGCCTAGGTATTTGATGCTGGTTATATTGCTCATATTTGCAACTCGAAACAGGGGCTACAGATTAAGCAAAGATTGGCTAAGGATGAGGTGACGATGCGCGTGGGAAATGGTTCCAAAGTGGATGTGATCGCGGTAGGCATGCTACCTCTACATCTACCATCGGGATTAGTTTTAGACCTGAATAATTGTTATTTGGTGCCAACGTTGAGCATGAACATTATATCTGGATCTTGTTTAATGCGAGATGGTTATCCATTTAAATCAGAGAATAATGGTTGTTCTATTTATATGAGTAATATCTTTTATGGTCATGCACCCCTGCTGAGTGGTCTATTTTTTTTGAATCTCGATAGTAGTGATACACATATTCATAGTGTTGAAGCCAAAAGATATAAGTTTAATAATGATAGTGCAACTTATTTGTGGCACTGCCGTTTGGGTCATATCGGTATAAAGCATATGAAGAAACTCAATGCTGATGGACTTTTGGAATCACTTGATTATGAATCACTTGGTGCTTGCGAACCGTGCCTTATGGGCAAGATGACTAAAACTCCATTCTCCGGAACAATGGAACGAGCTACTGACTTATTGGAAATAATACATACTGATGTATGCGGTCCAATGAGTGTTGAGGCTCGTGGCGGGTATCCTTATTTTCTTACCTTCACATATGATTTGAGCAGACATGGTTATATCTACTTGATGAAACATAAGTCTGAAACATTTGAAAAGTTCAAAGAATTTCATAGTGAAGTGGAAAATCATCGTAACAAGAAAATAAAGTTTCTATGATCTGATCGTGGAGGAGAATATTTGAGTTACGAGTTTGGTCTTCATCTGAAATAACATGGGATAGTTTCACAATTAACGCCACCTGGAACACCACATCGAAATGGTGTGTCCGAACGTCATAACCGTACTTTATTGGATAGGGTGCGATCTATGATGTCTCTTACTAATTTACCGCTATCGTTTTGGGGTTATGCTTTAGAGATGGCTGCATTCACTTTAAATAGGGCACCATCAAAATTCGTTGAGTTGACGCCTTATGAACTATGGTTTGGCAAGAAACAAAAGTTGTCATTTCTTAAATTTTGGGGCTGTGATGCTTATGTGAAAAAGCTTCAACCTGATAAGCTCGAACGCGAATCGGAGAAGTGTGTCTTCATAGGATACCCAAAGGAAGCTGTTGGGTATACCTTCTATCACAGATCCGAAGGCAAAATCTTTGTTGCTAAGAATGGATCCTTTCTAGAGAAGGAGTTTCTCTCGAAAGAAGTGAGTGGGAGGAAAGTAGAACTTGATGAGGTAGTTGTACCTTCTGCCTTATTGGAAAGTAGTTCATCACAGAAATCAGTTCCCATGATTCCTACACCAATTAGTGAGGAAGCTAATGATGATGATCATGAAGCTTCAGATCAAGTTACTACCAAACCTCGTAGGTCTTCCAGAGTAAGATCCTCACCAGAGTGGTACGGTAATTCTGTTTTGGAAGTCATGTTACTAGACCATGATGAATCTACGAACTATGAGGAAGCGATGATGAGCCTAGATTCTGCGAAATGGCTTGAGGCCGTGAAATCTGAGATGGGATCCATGCATGAGAACAAAGTGTGGACTTTGGTGGATTTGCCCGATGATCGGCAAGCCATAGAAAATAAATGGATCTTTAAGAAGAAGATCGGCAAGTGTGGACTATTTACAAAGCTTGACTTGTTGCGAAAGGTTTTCGACAAGTTCAATGAGTTGACTATGATGAGACTTTCTCACCTGTAGCGATGCTTAAGTCTGTCCGAATCATGTTAGCAATTGCTGCATTTTATGATTATGAAATTTGGCAAATGGATGTCAAAACTGCATTCCTGAATGGATTTCTAGAAGAAGAGTTGTATATGATGCAGATAGAAGGTTTTGTCGATCCAAAGGGTGCTAACAAAGTGTGCAAGCTCCAGCGATCCATTTATGGACTGGTGCAAGCCTCTCGGAGTTGGAATAAACGCTTTGATAGTGTGATCAAAGCATATAGTTTTATACAGACTTTTGAAGAAGCATGTATTTACAAGAAAGTGAGTGTTTGAAGAAGTTCAAAATGGATCAGTCAAAGAAAGGTTTCTTGCCTGTGTTACTAGGTGTGAAGTTGAGTCAGACTCAATGCCCGACGACTGTAGAAGATAGAGAGAAAATGAAAGGCATTCCATATGCTTCAGCCATAGGTTCTATCATGTATGCAATGTTGTGTATCAGACCCGATGTATGATTTGCTATAAGCATAGCAGGGAGGTACCAAAGTAATCCTGGAGTGGAGCACTAGACAGCGGTCAAGAACATCCTAAAATACCTGAAAAGGATTAAGGATATATTTCTCGTTTATGGAGGTGAAAAAGAGCTCGTTGTAAAAGGTTACGTCGATGCAAGATTTGACACTGATCCGGATGACTCTAAGTCACAAACCGGATACATATTTTTATTGAATGGAGGAGCTGTCAGTTGGTGCAGTTCCAAGCAACGCGTCATGGCGGGATCTACGTGTGAAGCAGAGTAAATTGCTACTTTGGAAGCTGCAAATGAAGGAGTTTGGATGAAGGAGTTCATATCTGACCTAGGTGTCATACCTAGTGCATCGGGTCCAATGAAAATCTTTTGTGACAATACTACTGCAATTGCCTTGGCAAAGGAATCAAGATTTCACAAGAGAACCAAGCACATCAAGAGACGCTTCAATTCCATCTGTCATCAAGTGTCGGAAGGGGACATAGAGATTTGAAAGATACACACGGATCTGAATGTTGCAGACCCATTGACTAAGCCTCTTCCACGAGCAAAACATGATCAACACCAAAGCCCCATGGGTGTTACAATTAGTACTATGTAATCTAGATTAATGACTCTAGTGCAAGTGGGAGACTGAAGGAAATATGCCCTAGAGGCAATAATAAAGTTATTATTTATTTCCTTAATTCATGATAAATGTTTATCATTCATGCTAGAATTGTATTAACCGGAAACTTAGTACATGTGTGAATACATAGACAAAACATATAGTCCCTAGTATGCCTCTACTTGACTAGCTCATTAATCAAAGATGGTTATGTTTCCTAACCATAGACATGTGTTATCGTTTGATGAACGGGATCACGTCATTAGGAGAATGATGTGATGGACATGACCCATCTGTTAGCTTAGCATTATGATCATGTTAGTTTCATTGCTACTGCTTTCTTCATGACTTATACAAGTTCCTCGGACTATGAGATTATGCAACTCCCGAATACCATAGGAACACTTTGTGTGCTATCAAAAGTCACAACGTAAATGGGTGATTTAAAAGGTGCTCTACAGGTGTCTCCCAAGGTGTTTGTTGGGTTGGGATAGATTGATATTAGGATTTGTCACTCCGTGTTTCAGAGAAGTATCTCTGGGCCCACTCGGTAATACTCACACTATAAGCCTTGCGAGCATTGTGACTAATGAGTTAGTTGCGGGGTGAAGTATTATGAAATGAGTAAAGAGACTTGCCAGTAACTAGATTGAACTAGGTATGATGATACCGACAATCGAATCTTGGGCAAGTAACATACCGATGACAAAGGGAACAACGTATGTTGTTATGCGGTTTGACCAATAAAGATCTTCATAGAATATGTAGGAACCAATATGAGCATCCAGGTTCTGCTACTAGTTATTGACCGGAGACGTGTCTCGGTCATGTCAACAAAGTTCTCGAACTCGTAGGGTCTGGATGATTAACGTTCGCTGACGATTGGTATTATGGGTTTATGTGATATGATGTACCGAAGGTTGTTCGGAGTCCCGGATGTGATCACGGACATGACGAGGAGTCTCTAAATGGTCGAGACATAAATATTGATATATTGGACGACTATGTTCGGACAACGGAAGTGTTTCGGAGAAGTTTCGGATAAAACCGGAGTGCCGGAGGGTTATCGGAACCCCCGGGGGAACTAATGGGCCTCGATGGGCCTTAGTGGAGAGAGGGGGGGCAGGGCAGGGCGCGCCCCCCCTCCCCCTTGAGTCCAAATAGGACAAGGAAGGGGGAGGGGATGGCTCCCCCCTTTTCTTCCCCCTCTCCCTCTCCTTCCTTCCCCCTCTCTCCCTTTAGGTGGAAACCTACTAGGACTTGGAGTCCTAGTAGGATTCCCCTCTTGGGGGTGCGCCAAGGAGGGTTGGCCATCCTCCCCCTTGCTCCTTTATATACGAGGGCATGTGGGCACCCTAGGACACACAAGTTGATTATTTAGACTTGTGTAGTGCCCCCCTCCATAGATTTCCACCTCGGTCATATTGTCGTAGTGCTTAGGCGAAGCCCTGCGCCGGTAACTTCATCATCACCGTCACCACGCCGTCGTGCGGACGAAACTCTCCCTCGACCTCATCTGGATCTAGAGTTCGCGGGATGTCACCAAGCTGAATGTGTGCAGATCACGAAGGTATCGTACCTTAGCTACTAGGATCGGTCGGATCATGAAGACGTACGACTACATCAACCATGTTGTCATAACGCTTTCGCTTTCAGTCTATGAGGGTACATAGACAACACTCTCCCCTCTCGTTGTCATGCATCACCTAGAGATAGATCTTGCATGATCGTAGGAATTTTTTTTGAAATTACTGCATTCCCCAACAGATACGTCTTCGTCGTATCTATAATTTCTATTGTTTCTTGCCAATATTATACAAGTTTAACATACTTTTGAACTTTTTATATGATGTTTTGGACTAACTTACTTATCTAGTGCCCAGTGCCAGTTTCTGTTTGTTGCCTGTTTTTTTATGGCAAAAAATCCATACCAAACGAAGTCCAAACGTGATACAACTCCATGGAGAATTTATTTGGAATATTTGTGATTTTTGGGAGTTCGAATCACCGCAAACGGAGGCCCGTGGTGGGCACAACCCACCAGGGCACGCCAGAGGAGCCAGGCGTGGAGTGGTGAGTTGTGCCCACCTCGTAGGTTGGGTGGAGCTGTACTTCAAGCGCAAGGAAGCTTATATCTGGAAAAAAATCATGTAAAAAGATCAGCACAATCAGAGTTACAGATCTCCGGGAATATAAGAAACGGTTTTCGGCCAGATGTGGGAAACGCGAAACAGAAGAGGACAGAGAGACAGATCCAATCTCGGAGGGGCTCTCACCCCTCCACAGCCATGGAGGCCATGCACCAGAGGGGGAACCCTCCTCCCATCTAGGGGGAGGCCAAGGAAGAAGAAGAAGGAGGGGGACTCTCTCCCCCTCTGTCCGGGTGGCGCCGGAACGTCGCCAGGGCTAGGATCGTGACGACGATCTACATCAACAATCTTGCTACTGTCAACACCAAATCTCTCCCCCTCTATGCAGTGGTGTAACACCCCTTCTCTCCGATGTAATCTCTACTTAAACATGGTGCTCAACTCCATATATTATTTCCCAATGATCTATGGTTATCCTATGATGTTTGAGTAGATCCGTTTTGTCCTATGGGTTAATCGTGATCCTGGTTGGTATGATTGTATATTTTATTTATGGTGTTGTCCTATGGTGCTGTCTCATCCCTAGCTTCTGGCGCTGCCTAGTGTTTGCATCTTGTTGCAGCATGTTTAAATTTTATTTAAGTTGAATTGGGGATGACAGAACCCCCAGCACCCCCCCCCCTTAAACCAACTAGTGTTTACTAAAATCATTCTCAATGAACCTGAAATGCCTTCTAAAATGTTCATCATCTTTGCCTTGGTCTTAAACCTCTGACAAAAATGGTGCACAATTTTCTAGGTTATCCTAAGGTCACTGAATTAAATCATAAGTATTTGAATTTGGACATTTAAATTCTATAAAATATTTTAAATGTCCAAATATTCCTAAACTGAAACGTTCCATGTTGGATATATACTATACAGTGGGCATGTGCAGTTTAGGGATTTTTGAAAGGGTCTAGGTATTTTTAGAAAAGCCCTAAAGTTACAGAAAAATAGAAAAATGAAAATAAAAGAGAGAGAAAGGAACCTACCTAACTTACCTGTGAAGCCCACCTGGTGGCCCAACAGGACCGGCCCAGCGCGGCCCAGCCCACCCTTTTCCTGTCGTCTTCCTCCCCTCGCACCGAAGCAGCTCGGTGGCGAGCGCCGGGACGCGCCCGACCACCTCCAGCCTGCCTGCTCGCTCTGGACGGCTCTAGACGATGCCACGCGACCCCCCCCCCGACCCTTCTCTCACTCTCTCGCTCCTCCCCCCTCCTCTGTTTCTAGCACGCAGCAACCGAGCAGAGCTCGTCGCCGCCGTCCACAACCACCACGGCCACTGGCCCCCCCCCTCGCCTTGCCGATGCATCCAGAAGAACCGCCGTCCTCTCCTGAATCGTATACCCCAACCAGTTCGACCGTGGGAGCCCTGCAGCGTCGTCCTCAAGCTCATCTTCAACCCCCGGCCGCCGGCAACCTCATCGTCGATTCGCCGCCGGCCGTGCTTCCCCGAGCTTGCCGATCGCCTCGTCCAAACCGCAGTGAGCTTCTACGCCGTCTCCCCCTCTTCTTTGCGTCGTTTGTGCCCTCTAACCGCCTCCTCCACTGGAGCCGAGACGCTCCGCCGCAAGAGCTTGTCGCCAGCGTTGCTCCGGTGACCATTTGGTCGCGCCAATGTGCCAATCACGTCCGCCGCACCGCATAGTGCCTCTCCCGTGCTTTAGTCTGCGCGTTTGCTCACTGCAGCCACGCCCCGTGCACAGCCGAACTCCGGCCGCCGCTGTCGAGCTCGCCGGCGTCGTTTCCGGCGTCCCCGTGTCCAACCACTTGCACCACTGGATGCGGCAGCTCCCCAGCTACGCGTAGCGCATCTCCGCCGTCGATTTGGTCAACGGAGGACCAAATCTGAAGCCCTCCGCCGCGTCTGGACTCGCCGGCGGCTAAACGCCGGCGACCGCTCACCGTTGACCGGTGTGGGTTGACCCCACTGCCCGGTTTGACTCGCCCCTCTCTCTCACTGACTTGCGGGCCCCGCCCGACTTATTACCCTAGTTAGCACTAATTAACTAGTTAGGTTAGTTACTGCAGTCACTGACTAGTGGGCCCTGCCCAGTTAGTTAGGGCTAACTAACTTAGTTAGTTGACTGGGTCACTGACCAGTGGGTCCCACTGGTCAGGTTTGACCTGAACCCGCCTGTTGACCTGCTGAGATCAGCATGAACTAATGCTGAAGTAATAATACATCTTCTGGATTTAATTTAATTCAGGAAATTCCAGAAAATATCCAAAACTTCTAAAATTCATAGAAATTCAACCGTAGCTCCAAATCAAATAAATTATATATGAAAAATTATCATAAAAATCCAATCTATCCATCTGTATCATTTTCATGCATGTTAGAACAACTTATAGTTGCTGTTTAGCACAAATCATATTAAAGGCATTTAAATATCCACATATGGAGTTTGAATTTGAATCTTGGATTCAAACCAACTTCATTTAATCTGGTTTTAGTTGCATTAGCTCAAACCACAGCATATTGCCATGTCACACTCATGCATTATATTGTTGCATTGCATTGATTGTGTTCCTTCTCTATTGCCGGTGTTTGTCCCCTCCCGCTAGACGTGGTTTCGACGATGAGTTCGATGACACTGATGAAGAGCTATATTATCTTCAGAAGTGCCAGGCAAGCAAAACCCCCTTGTTCATTCCGATAAAATCCCACTCTCTCGCTCCTACTCTCTTTTACTGCATTAGGACAACAACGATTCAACTGTTACATGCTGTGGTAGTTGAACCCCTTTCCTCTGCATGACCTGTCATTGCCACAGTAAATAGATGAAACCCACTAGCATGAGTAGGAGTTGTTTGAGCCCTGATGTGCCTACTCATTCATGCTTGTTTGTCATGCCTTCTACTGCTTAGAGTTGAGTCAGGTCTGATTCATCGGGGATGAATCGGAGGTGTGTAAACATGTCCTACTGTGTGTGAGCTAAGTGTGTGAACATGATTTGGTAAAGGTAGCGGTGAGAGGCCATGTAGGAGTACATGGTGGGTTGTCTCATTGCAGCCGTCCTCAGGAACTGAGTTCTGTGTTTGTGATCCATGATCAGTTACTACCACACATTGGGCTCCGGGCGCTCCAAGCTCTCTCAACTTATTAATCAACTTGATCTCTGTCCAGGAGTTGCAACTAGTTTCTGGTGTTTGTAGGTAGTGTTAGTAGTCTACCAAGTGGCACCCGGTATAGGTGGGCTTGGGACAGACTAGGCACAGTGGCACGGTGTACCAAGTGGCACCCGGATGGTGGGCTTGGGAACCCTGCTCACATCATTTGGGGCTGTGAGCGACACCCCGGCCGGATCTCCTTGCGGATGGAACCCTAATAGGCGATAAACCTGGACGAGAGACTTGTGTGATTAGTCAGGTCATGGTCGACACCCTTGCTGGGCTTCCGCTTGAAGGTTGCCGAGTACATGTCGTGTAAACGGCGGTAAGTGGTGAGAGCGTGTGTGAAGAAGTACACCCCTGCAGGGTTAATATGATCTATTCGAATAGCCGTGTCCACGGAAAAGGACTTCTGGGTTGCCTGTACAGTTCATAGATAACTTGAAGTGGATACTCTAAAATACGCAAGATAAGCGTGAGTGCTATGGATGGCGTTCTCGTAGGGAGACGGGAGCGGATCCATAGTGGTGTATTGTTATGGTGAATATGTGGACTCGTGTGCGCCACCTCAAAAGAGTTACTTGCAGTGGTAGTTTAGGTTAGCCACCGAGTCAAAGCTGGCTTGCTGCAGTTAAACCCCGCCACCCCTTTGTTGATAATGATGCATATGTAGTTAGTTCTGATGTAAGTCTTGCTGGGTACATTTGTACTCACGTTGCTTCATTTACGTTTTTGAAGAGAGAGTTCAGTCTCGCTAGTAGTACCGCGTGGACTTCGACGTTTAGCTTGTTACCTCAGCTACGATCTTATGCCCTCGGCAGGATCTGATAGACAGTCAGGCTTCTCAGCCTTTTCCTTTTGTAGGTGTCTGTACTCAGACATGTTAAGCTTCCGCTTGTGCTTGACTTGTATGCTCTGATTGTTGGGTCGTGAGACCCATGTTTGTAATATCTCGCTCCTCGGAGCCTAATGAATAAATACTTGAGTTGTAGAGTCATGTTGTGATGCCATGTTGTATTTGCACATATCGAGCATATTGTGTGTATGTTATTGAAATGCTTGGTATGTGTGGGATCTGACTATCTAGTTGTTTATCCTTAGTATCCCCTCTTACCGGGAAATGTCTCCTAGTGTTTCCACCGAGCCATGGTAGCTTGCTACTGCTCCGGAAAACTTAGGCTGGCCGGCATGTGTCCTTCGTTCCTGTGTCTGTCCCTTCGGGGAAATGTCACGCGATGAATAACGGAGTCCTGTTAGCCCGCTACAGCCCGGTTCACCGGAGTCCTGTTAGCCCAGTGCTACATCCTGGATTCGCTCGCTGATGACCAACACGTTCGATGCTGGGTCCTGGATGCCTGTCCCTGTAAGTCTGTGCCACTTTGGGTTTACGACTAGCCATGTCAGCCCGGGCTCCTTATCATATGGATGCTAGCGACACTGTCATATACGTGTGCCAAAAGGCGCAAACAGTCCCGGGCAAAGGTAAGGCAACACCCGTGGAATACCGTGCGTGAGGCTGCAAAGTGATATGAGGTGTTACATGCTAGATCGATGTGGCATTGAGTCGGGGTCCTGACAGCTTTGGTATCAGAGCTTGACTGCCTGTAGGATTACCAAGCCAAACTGGTCGAAGTTGAGTCTAGAAATTCTTTAGTTATATAAGGGAATTGATTGTGGGATGGAACGTAAGGCTCTTTTTACTCCTTTACCCTATGCCCTTCTAATCCGAGTCATCTTATCCTTCCTACGGGGTTAAGGAACTAGGCTATCTCTTCTTTCCATCAAGATCACGTGTTACTAATTCGTAGACTTATAGATTGTTGGATTTAAGCCTCGATTCGGTCCCTACTACTTCCGTATGATAATTTTTGATCTCGAAACCTTGATATTGTGCTTCTGAGTGGTTATGCCACCATATTGGCAGCATGTCTCAAATCTTTTCAAGCATTTACAGCCGTTATGTTGTCCGAGTCATCCCAGGTTTCTAAACAGTCTGATGCATTTGCAAATCCCTTCCTCCCGTTCCCGATGTGCCTTTGGTTATATTAATCACACAAATCAATGAGTTGAGGTACTTTAGTGCCTTGACATATATGTTGGAGCTAGTATTATGACCCTAGGTGTCTTAGGGGATCATCTAGTAATCTAGCCATGATTTGTGTTCCCAGTGTGATGATTCTGGCCTTCATTCTCGAAAGCATCCCGTGATGCCACTTAGTAGTAGGTATTCTACTCCAGGGTTTTGAACCCGAGATTCACCCTACTGGCTTCATGTTGATAGTTTTTGCTCGTTCCTTTAGGTTATTAGCAACCCTTGCAATAGTCCTCAAAGTTCGTGGTATTTCCTTCTTCCAAATACTATGAACCACTTTATGGCAGAAGTTTGTTGGATCAAAAGATCATAACAGGAGTGCTCTCGATGAGTTCTTTATTTTATATTGCGACTCTGCCAGTTCTACCTTTCTGCATGGATTATCCGGAAGAAACATGTTGAACTTGTTCGACATGCTAATCTATGCATCCACAACTCAGAAAGATATATGTTCTTTTGAGTTGTCCCTCTTTAGTTGTTTTCTGGCCCTTGTCTATCAATTGATAGTCAGGAATGATTATGCATATCAATGCCTATTACTCTTGTGGTCCGTCAAGCCATTCTATCCCAGAATGACTAGGAGAAATGAACTCCAGTACCTCATCCATATCTAGGATTGGGTCAAAGTAGTCATACTCCGCAGATCAAATACTAATCCAGTTTTTGTTCTGTTCCACCTTGGAGTATTACCATCTTTATATCAAGGATATCATGGGAATTGCACACCATCCTATGAACTCTTGATACAGTGATACTCTCTCCATCATTATTCATTTCTCGGTTTCCGTGTTGTTGCAACTGGAATGCCGACAAGTGAATCGTGATGTGTGAAATCAATACTACTAGCAACCTTGTTGCTTGGTAGTTAAAGGACAATAATTTCATTCTTAGCGTGTTGGTTCTTGAATCATCATTCTAAGACTGAATGTGCTACCTAGTCCTTATTTTCGGTGCACCCTTCGATCAATGAGTTAGGATTATTCCAAATCCCTCGCTCTTTGATCATATCGTCTTGCCCTGAAAAGAAAGATTGTTCTCGAGCTTAGTAACATATCGGTGGTTTGTGATTTTCCGAATATCTTCTCGGAAGTATTACCAGGTTGTCACCTGACCGCTATGTTGAGATCATGATCATGTTGGTTTTCCTCCAAACCACCCATTCTCCAAGAATATGTGTTGGATACCCCTGAGCTAGTTGTTTAAGCCGAACAACAACTTGGAGAGTTGGAACATAAAAGCTTGTCCAACTTAGTTCATTTTAAGGGATATCTTGTATGTGTGTTGAAGAAAGTTGATATTTTCATCGACTGACCCTCATGATCAGTTAATGGACCTATCATTTTATCCAACCTTTGATTTGAGTATGGGCTATCATCAAATCAGACCAGAGCCAACGATATTCGTAATGTTGTCTCACTCGTGGTTGATCCCTCGAGCATACACCATTATATCTTTTGGGTCTGACCAATGCTATCACTTGTTCACATAATTATGGAACTCCATCCTCATGGAAACCTGGATGAATTGTTGTTGATCCCATCGACAACATCCTTATCTCCTCCATGATTCTGTTGGACATTAAGCTAGTGTTGGAAACTTTGTAAACAATGCCTTCAAGTTCCGTCCCTGAGGTATATGTTTGGATGAGTGCAGTGACTTCCTCTAATTCACGTGTATCTGAGGTAAGTTGCCGCCGTGAATTCGAGAAAGTTTGTTTTTGCATCCTTTGGAATCATCCCAAGTCATTCATGCATGTGCGAAGTACTCTATGGTTTGATAGGTTGGCCGCCTCCATTCTATATGTGTTTCCTAGCACACCAAGCCACTGATTGATTTGTTCAAAGAGAAGAAGTTCCTTCATAAGAGCTAATCCGGACTTATGTAAGGACTCCGGTATCCTCGTTGATGGTTCCCAACCAGAACTCGGTAGTGCTTTATTGTAAGACTACCATGTGATCATGTCTGTCGGGGACAGCGTGTTCACATGTGTGTAGCAGAACCAGCTCATGTTTTGGAGCTTGCTATCGTAGCTCATTTCCCAAGAATCTCGCAACGTCATCTCGTCAAATTGTGTTGCAAACTCTCATTTTTCTTCCTAGACTCGATGAGTCTGGAATATCCTGACACCAACCAGATCTGAATCTCAGGCGGATATGATGGTTGGAACATTTCCCAAGAACTATAATATTGATCCCTCGATAACTGGTAAAGTGGATGTCGTGGCCAGCACACCCAGCCAGAAGACCTATTATTGTAGTATCTTGATTGAAGAAGTTGGCCACCTCCCCATGAGGATTTGGTATGACTTAATCCACAAGTTGTTCCTTATGGATTTTTGCGTTCCCGAAGTCCGACCTTACTTGATGTTCTAGATATCAAACCATATGAATGGGATACACTAGCACATCAAGGAGAACATTAGAAGCGGAGTGCTACATGTCCCTCGGTCGATCATCCAGATTTCGTCCCCTTGGCCTCGCTAAGGTGAAATCTGAGAAGGTGTTGTCTTCCATTGCATCTGCATCGTCCATCGCTATTCATCATGGTAGTATGTTGTGTTGCTAGGATGTTTGTCACTGATATTGGTAAAACCTTGATGAATATGGAGATGCTCAAGTTCTTGAGAGCACGCACAAGCGCTAGGTGTTATCATCGGCACTAACTGGGCTTGCTCTCAGTTCCTCGGTCATGCTATAACTTTTCAATCAGTGGACTCACTCTCTACTGTTGAGCTTCTCCCCAGTGACTAAAATCATCCCTTGTGTTGTTTTCAACAAGGTAATCCACATCATCCATTCTAATCCGGGTATGTCATTCTACCGACCCCCTCCAAATGATCGCCTGAGAATTGCCTTAGGCTGGTATAAAGAATCTCAATGATCTCTAAATCAAAGGTAATTCTTTTGCCACTTAAGGGGATATTTCTACAAGTCACCTTCTCTAAGGTGCCCCGTTATGGAATCATGGAAATTATCTCATCGCTATCTTGAAAACCATTCACCATCACCTCAAGTGTGGAATTGTTGTCTACCTAGTGAACCTTTGTCATCTGTTTCACTCCATCCCTTCGGGCGTATGTTTCGTGTCTCAACTCGACAGAGGTTGCTATGTCTCATCCCATGAGTTGATCCTGAGTTGTTCGGTCTTCAAGAAGATCGATTCCTCTAGAGTTTTCCTTTCCTCTTCTTATCATGTCAGTTGGCGTTCTCAAAGAAAGACAACAAGACAATGATGGTGATCGAATCAACACTTTTATGAAGTGCACCCTGGATCGTGAAGATTATACTAGTTTGCATTTCCCCTTCATCTTACCCTACGCCTGAATCTCGGGACGAGATTTTTGCTTAGTGGGGGTGAGTTGTCACATCCCTAGCTTCTGGTGCTGCCTAGTGTTTGCATCTTGTTGCATCATGTTTAAATTTTATTTAAGTTGAATTGGGGATGACAGAACCCCCAGCACCCCCCCCTTAAACCAACTAGGGTTTACTAAAATCATTCTCAATGAACCTGAAATGCCTTCTAAAATGTTCATCATCTTTGCCTTGGTCTTAAACCTCTAACAAAAATGATGCACAATTTTCTAGGTCATCCTAAGGTCACTGAATTAAATCATAAGTATTTGAATTTGGACATTTAAATTCTATAAAATATTTTAAATGTCCAAATATTCCTAAACTGAAATGTTCCATGTTGGATATATACTATACAGTGGGCATGTGCAGTTTAGGGATTTTTAGAAAAGCCCTAAAGTTACAGAAAAATAGAAAAATGAAAATAAAAGAGAGAGAAAGGAACCTACCTAACTTACCTGTGAAGCCCACCTGGTGGCCCAACAGGACCGGCCCAGCGCGGCCCAGCCCACCCTTTTCCTGTCGTCTTCCTCCCCTCGCACCGAAGCAGCTCGGTGGCGAGCGCCGGCACGCGCCCGGCCACCTCCAGCCTGCCTGCTCTCTCTGGACGGCTCTAGACGATGCCACGCGACCCCCCCCCTCCCCGACCCTTCTCTCACTCTCCTCGCTCCTCTCCCCCACCTCTGTTTCTCGCACGCAGCCACCGAGCGGAGCTTGTCGCCGCCGTCCACTGCCACCACGGCCACCGCCCCCCCCTCGCCTTGCCGATGCATCCAGAAGAACCGCCGTCCTCTGCTGAATCATATACCCCAACCAGTTCGACCGCGGGAGCCCTGCAGCGTCGTCCACAAGCTCATCTTCAACCCCCGGCCGCTGGCAACCTCATAGTAGATTCGCCGCCGTCTGTGCTTCCCCGAGCTCGCCGACCGCCTCGTCCAAACCGCAGTGAGCTTCTACGCCGTCTCCCCCTCTTATTTGCGTCGTTTGTGCCCTCTAACCGCCTCCTCCACCGGAGCCGAGACGCTCCGCCGCAAGAGCTTGTCGTCGGCGTTGCTCCGGTGACCATTTGGTCGCGCCAATGTGCCAATCACGTCCGCCGCACCGCGTAGTGCCTCGCCCATGCTTTAGTCCGCGCATTTGCTCGCTGCAGCCACGCCCCCGTGCACAGCTGAACTCCGGCCGCCACTGTCGAGCTCGCCGGCGTCGTTTCCGGCGTCCCCGTGTCCAACCGCTTGCACCACTAGATGCGGAAGCTCCCCAGCTACACGTAGCGCATCTCCGCCGTCGATTTGGTCAATGGAGGACCAAATCCGAATCCCTTCGCCGCGTCTGGACTCGCCGGCGGCTAAACTCCGGCGACCGCTGACCGTTGACCGGCGTGGGTTGACCCCACTCCCCGGTTTGACTCGCCCCTCTCTCTCACTGACTTGCGGGCCCCGCCCGACTAATTACCCTAGTTAGCACTAATTAACTAGTTAGGTTAGTTACTGCAGTCACTGACTAGTGGGCCCTGCCCACTTAGTTAGGGCTAACTAACTTAGTTAGTTGATTGGGTCACTGACCAGTGGGTCCCACTGGTCAGGTTTGACCTGAACACGCCTGTTGACCTGCTGAGGTCAGCATGAACTAATGTTGACGTAATAATACATCTTCTGGACTTAATTTAATTCAGGAAATTCCAGAAAATATCCAAAACTTCTAAAATTCATAGAAATTCAACCGTAGCTCCAAATCAAATAAATTATATATGAAAAATTATCAGAAAAATCCAATCTATCCATCTGTATCATTTTCATGCATGTTAGAACAACTTATAGTTGCTGTTTAGCACAAATCATATTAAAGGCATTTAAATATCCACATATGGAGTTTGAATTTGAATCTTGGATTCAAACCAACTTCATTTAATCTGGTTTTAGTTGCATTAGCTCAAACCACAGCATATTTCCATGTCACACTCATGCATCATATTGTTGCATTGCATTGATTGTGTTCCTTCTCTATTGCCGGTGTTTGTCCCCTCCCGCTAGACGTGGTTTCGACGATGAGTTCGATGACACCGATGAAGAGCTATATTATCTTCAGAAGTGCCAGGCAAGCAAAACCCCCTTGTTCATTCCGATAAAATCCCACTCTCTCGCTCCTGCTCTCTTTTACTGCATTAGGACAACAATGATTCAACTGTTACATGCTGCGGTAGTTGAACCCTTCCTCTGCATGACCTGTCATTGCCACAGTAAATAGATGAAACCCACTAGCATGAGTAGGAGTTGTTTGAGCCCTGATGTGCCTACTCATTCATGCTTGTTTGTCATGCCTGCTACTGCTTAGAGTTGAGTCAGGTCTGATTCATCGGGGATGAATCGGAGGTGTGTAAACATGTCCTACTGTGTGTGAGCTAAGTGTGTGAACACGATTTGGTAAAGGTAGCGGTGAGAGGCCATGTAGGAGTACATGGTGGGTTGTCTCATTGCAGCCGTCCTCAGGAACTGAGTTCTGTGTTTGTGATCCATGATCAGTTACTACCACACATTGGGCTCCGGGCGCTCCAAGCTCTCTCAACTTATTAATCAACTTGATCTCTGTCCAAGAGTTGCAACTAGTTTCTGGTGTTTGTAGGTAGTGTTAGTAGTCTACCAAGTGGCACCCTGTACAGGTGGGCTTGGGACAGACTAGGCACAGTGGCACGGTGTACCAAGTGGCACCCGGATGGTGGGCTTGGGAACCCTGCTCACATCATTTGGGGCTGTGAGCGACACCCCGGCCGGATCTCCTTGCGGATGGAACCCGAATAGGCGATAAACCTGGACAAGAGACTTGTGTGATTAGTCAGGTCATGGCCGACACCCTCGCTGGGCTTCCGCTTGAAGGTTGCCGAGTACATGTCGTGTAAACGGCGGTAAGTGGTGAGAGCGTGTGTGAAGAAGTACACCCCTGCAGGGTTAATATGATCTATTCGAATAGCCGTGTCCGCGGAAAAGGACTTCTGGGTTGCCTGTACAGTTCATAGATAACTTGAAGTGGATACTCTAAAATACGCAAGATAAGCGTGAGTGCTATGGATGGCGTTCTCGTAGGGAGACGGGAGCGGATCCATAGTGGTGTATTGTTATGGTGAATATGTGGACTCGTGTGCGCCACCTCAAAAGAGTTACTTGCAGTGGTAGTTTAGGTTAGCCACCGAGTCAAAGCTGGCTTGCTGCAGTTAAACCCCACCACCCCTTTGTTGATAATGATGCATATGTAGTTAGTTCTGATGTAAGTCTTGCTGGGTACATTTGTACTCACGTTGCTTAATTTATGTTTTTGCAGAGAGACTTCAGTCTCGCTAGTAGTACTGCGTGGACTTTGACGTTTAGCTTGTCACCTCAGCTACGATCTTGTGCCCTCGTCAGGATCTGATAGATAGTCAGGCTTCTCAGCCTTTTCCTTTTGTAGGTGTCTGTACTCAGACATGTTAAGCTTCCGCTTGTGCTTGACTTGTATGCTCTGATTGTTGGGTCGTGAGACCCATGTTTGTAATATCTCGCTCCCCGGAGCCTAATGAATAAATACTTGAGTTGTAGAGTCATGTTGTGATGCCATGTTGTATTTGCACATATCGAGCATATTGTGTGTATGTTATTGAAATGCTTGGTATGTGTGGGATCTGACTATCTAGTTGTTTATCCTTAGTAGCCCCTCTTACCGGGAAATGTCTCCTAGTGTTTCCACCGAGCCATGGTAGCTTGCTACTGCTCCGGAAAACTTAGGCTGGCCGGCATGTGTCCTTCTTTGTTCCTGTGTCTGTCCCTTCGGGGAAATGTCACGCGATGAATAACGGAGTCCTGTTAGCCCGCTACAGCCCGGTTCACCGAAGTCCGGTTAGCCCAGTGCTACAACCTGGATTCGCTCGCTGATGACCGACACGTTCGATGCTGGGTCATGGATGCCTGTCCCTGTAATTCAGTGCCACTTTGGGTTTACGACTAGCCATGTCAGCCCGGGCTCCTTATCATATGGATGCTAGCGACAATGTCATATACGTGTGCCAAAAGGCGCAAACGGTCCCGGGCAAAGGTAAGGCGACACCCGTGGAATACCGTGCGTGAGGACGCAAAGTGATATGAGGTGTTACATGCTAGATCGATGTGGCATTGAGTCGGGGTCCTGACAGCTTTGGTATCAGAGCTTGACTGCCTGTAGGATTACCAAGCCAAACTGGTCGAAGTTGAGTCTAGAAATTCTTTAGTTATATAAGGGAATTGATTGTGGGATGGAACGTAAGGCTCTTTTTACTCCTTTACCCTATGCCCTTCTAATCCGAGTCATCTTATCGTCCCTACGGGGTTAATGAACTAGGCTATCTCTTCTTTCCATCAGGATCACGTGTTACTAATTCATAGACTTATAGATTGTTGGATTTAAGCCTCGATTCAGTCCCTACTACTTCTGTATGATAATTTTTGATCTCGAAACCTTGATATTGTGCTTCTGAGTGGTTATGCCACCATATTGGCAGCATGTCTCAAATCTTTTCAAGCATTTACAGCCGTTATGTTGTCCGAGTCATCCCAGGTTTCTAAACAGTCTGATGCATTTGCAAATCCCTTCCTCCCGTTCCCGATGTGCCTTTGGTTAGATTAATCACACAAATCAATGAGTTGAGGTACTTTATTGCCTTGACATATATGTTGGAGCTAGTATTATGACCCTAGGTGTCTTAGGGGATCATCTAGTAATCTAGCCATGATTTGTGTTCCCAGTGTGATGATTCTGGCCATCATTCTCGAAAGCATCCCATGATGCCACTTAGTAGTAGGTATTCTACTCCTAGGTTTTGAACCCGAGATTCACCCTACTTGCTTCATGTTGATAGTTTTTGCTCGTTCCTTTAGGTTATTAGCAACCCTTGCAATAGTCCTCGAAGTTCGTGGTATTTCCTTCTTCCAAATAATATGAACCACTTTATGGCAGAAGTTTGTTGGATCAAAAGATCATAACAGGAGTGCTCTTGATGAGTTCTTTATTTTATATTGCGACTCTGCCAGTTCTACCTTTCTGCATGGATAATCCGGAAGAAACATGTTGAACTTGTTCGACATGCTAATCTATGCATCCACAACTCAGAAAGATATATGTTCTTTTGAGTTGTCCCTCTTTAGTTGTTTTCTGGCCCTTGTCTATCAATTGATAGTCAGGAATGATTATGCATATCAATGCCTATTACTCTTGTGGTCCGTCAAGCCATTCTATCCCAGAATGACTAGGAGAAATGAACTCCAGTACCTCATCCATATCTAGGATTGGGTCAAAGTAGTCGTACTCCGCAGATCAAATACTAATCCAGTTTTTGTTCTATTCCACCTTGTAGTATTACCATCTTTATATCAAGGATATCATGGGAATTGCACACCATCCTATGAACTCTTGATACAGTGATACTCTCTCCATCATTATTCATTTCTTGGTTTTCGTGTTATTGCAACTGGAATGCCGACAAGTGAATCGTGATGTGTGAAATCAATACTACTAGCAACCTTGTTGCTTGGTAGTTAAAGGACAATAATTTCATTCTTAGCGTGCTGGTTCTTGAATCATCATTCTAAGACTGAATGTGCTACCTAGTCCTTATTTTCGGTGCACCCTTCGATCAATGAGTTAGGATTATTCCAAATCCCTCGCTCTTTGATCATATCGTCTTGCCCTGAAAGAAAGATTGTTCTCGAGCTTAGTAACATATCGGTGGTTTGTGATTTTCCGAATATCTTCTCGGAAGTATTACCAGGTTGTCACCTCACCGCTATGTTGAGATCGTGATCATGTTGGTTTTCCTCCAAACCACCCATTCTCCAAGAATATGTGTTGGATACCCCTGAGCTAGTTGTTTAAGCCGAACAACAACTTGGAGAGTTGGAACATAAAAGCTTGTCCAACTTAGTTCATTTTAAGGGATATCTTGTATGTGTGTTGAAGAAAGTTGATATTTTCATCGACTGACCCTCATGATCAGTTAATGGACCTATCATTTTATCCAACCTTTGATTTGAGTATGGGCTATCATCAAATCAGACCAGAGCCAACAATATTCGTAATGTTGTCTCACTCGTGGTTGATCCCTCGAGCATACACCATTATATCTTTTGGGTCTGACCAATGCTATCACTTGTTCACATAATTATGGAACTCCATCCTCATGGAAACCTAGATGAATTGTTGTTGATCCCATCGACAACATCCTTATCTCCTCCATGATTCTGTTGGACATTAAGCTAGTGTTGGAAACTTTGTAAACAATGCCTTCAAGTTCCGTCCCTGAGGTATATGTTTGGATGAGTGCAGTGACTTCCTCTAATTCACGTGTATCTGATGTAAGTTGCCGCCGTGAATTCGAGAAAGTTTGTTTTTGCATCCTTTGGAATCATCCCAAGTCATTCACGCATGTGCGAAGTACTCTATGGTTTGATAGGTTGGCCGCCTCCATTCTATATGTGTTTCCTAGCACACCAAGCCACTGATTGATTTGTTCAAAGAGAAGAAGTTCCTTCATAAGAGCTAATCCGGACTTATGTAAGGACTCCAATATCCTCGTTGATGGTTCCCAACCAGAACTCGGTAGTGCTTTATTGTAAGACTACCATGTGATCATGTCTGTCGGGGACAGCGTGTTCACATGTGTGTAGCAGAACCAGCTCATGTTTTGGAGCTTGCTATCGTAGCTCATTTCCCAAGAATCTCGCAACGTCATCTCGTCGAATTGTGTTGCAAACTCTCATTTTTCTTCCTAGACTCGATGAGTCTGGAATATCCTGACACCAACCAGATCTGAATCTCAGGCGGATATGATGGTTGGAACATTTCCCAAGAACTATAATATTGATCCCTCGATAACTGGTAAAGTGGATGTCGTGGCCAGCACACCCAGCCAGAAGACCTATTATTGTAGTATCTTGATTGAAGAAGTTGGCCACCTCCCCAGGAGGATGTGGTATGACTTAATCCACAAGTTGTTCCTTATGGATTTTTGTGTTCCCGAAGTCCGACCTTACTTGATGTTCTAGATATCAAACCATATGAATGGGATACACTAGCACATCAAGGAGAACATTAGAAGCGGAGTGCTACATGTCCCTCGGTCGATCATCCAGATTTCGTCCCCTTGGCCTCGCTAAGGTGAAATCTGAGAAGGTGTTGTCCTCCTTTGCATCTGCATCATCCATCGCTATTCATCATGGTAGTATGTTGTGTTGCTAGGATCTTTGTCACTGATATTGGTAAAACCTTGATGAATATGGAGATGCTCAAGTTCTTGAGAGCACGCACAAGCGCTAGGTGTTATCATCGGCACTAACTGGGCTTGCTCTCAGTTCCTCGGTTATGCTATAACTTTTCAAACAGTGGACTCACTCTCTACTGTTGAGCTTCTCCCCAGTGACTAAAATCATCCCTTGTGTTGTTTTTAACAAGGTAATCCACATCATCCATTCTAATCCGGGTATGTCATTCTACCGACCCCCTCCAAATGATCGCCTGAGAATTGCCTTAGGCTGGTATAAAGAATCTCAATGATCTCTAAATCAAAGGTAATTCTTTTGCCACTTAAGGGGATATTTCTACAAGTCACCTTCTCTAAGGTGCCCCGTTATGGAATCATGGAAATTATCTCATCGCTATCTTGAAAACCATTCACCATCACCTCAAGTGTGGAATTGTTGTCTACCTAGTGAACCTATGTCATCTGTTTCACTCCATCCCTTCGGGCGTATGTTTCGTGTCTCAACTCGAGAGAGGTTGCTATGTCTCATCCCATGAGTTGATCCTGAGTTGTTCGGTCTTCAAGAAGATCGATTCCTCTAGAGTTTTCCTTTCCTCTTCTTATCATGTCAGTTGGCGTTCTCAAAGCAAGACGACAAGACAATGATGGTGATTGAATCAACACTTTTATGAAGTGCACCCTGGATCGTGAAGATTATACTAGTTTGCATTTCCCCTTCATCTTACCCTACGCCTGAATCTCGGGATGAGATTTTTGCTTAGTGGGGGTGAGTTGTCACATCCCTAGCTTCTGGTGCTGCCTAGTGTTTGCATCTTGTTGCATCATGTTTAAATTTTATTTAAGTTGAATTGGGGATGACAGAACCCCCAGCACCCCCCCCCTTAAACCAACTAGGGTTTACTAAAATCATTCTCAATGAACCTGAAATGCCTTCTAAAATGTTCATCATCTTTGCCTTGGTCTTAAACCTCTGACAAAAATGGTGCACAATTTTCTAGGTCATCCTAAGGTCACTGAATTAAATCATAAGTATTTGAATTTGGACATTTAAATTCTATAAAATATTTTAAATGTCCAAATATTCCTAAACTGAAATGTTCCATGTTGGATATATACTATACAGTGGGCATGTGCAGTTTAGGGATTTTTAGAAAAGCCCTAAAGTTACAAAAAAATAGAAAAATGAAAATAAAAGAGAGAGAAAGGAACCTACCTAACTTACATGTGAAGCCCACCTGGTGGCCCAACAGGACCGGCCCAGCGCGGCCCAGCCCACCCTTTTCCTGTCGTCTTCCTCCCCTCGCACCGAAGCAGCTCGGTGGCGAGCGCCGGCACGCGCCCGGCCACCTCCAGCCTGCCTGCTCGCTCTGGACGGCTCTAGACGATGCCACGTGACCCCCCCCTCCCCGACCCTTCTCTCACTCTCCTCGCTCCTCTCCCCCTCCTCTGTTTCTCGCATGCAGCCACCGAGCGGAGCTCGTCGCCTCCGTCCACTGCCACCACGGCCACCGGCCCCCCCTCGCCTTGCCGATGCATCCAGAAGAACCGCCGTCCTCTCCTGAATCATATACCCCAACCAGTTCGACCGCGGGAGCCCTGCAGCATCGTCCACAAGCTCATCTTCAACCCCCAGCCGCCGGCAACCTCATCATCGATTCACGGCCGTCCGTGCTTCCCCGAGCTCGCCAACCGCCTCGTCCAAACCGCAGTGAGCTTCTACGCCGTCTCCCCCTCTTATTTGCATCGTTTGTGCCCTCTAACCGCCTCCTCCACCGGAGCCGAGACGCTCCGCCGCAAGAGCTTGTCGCCGGCGTTGCCTCGGTGACCATTTGGTCGCGCCAATGTGCCAATCACGTCCGCCGCACCGCGTAGTGCCTCGCCCATGCTTTAGTCCGCGCGTTTGCTCGCTGCAGCCACGCCCCCGTGCACAGCCGAACTCCGGCCGCCGCTGTCGAGCTCGCTGGCGTCGTTTCCGGCGTCCCCATGTCCAACCGCTTGCACCACTGGATGCGGCAGCTCCCCAGCTACACGTAGCGCATCTCCGCCGTCGATTTGGTCAACGGAGGACCAAATCCGAAGCCCTCCGCCGCGTCTGGACTCGCCGGCGGCTAAACGCCGGCGACCGCTGACCGTTGACCGGCGTGGGTTGACCCCACTGCCCGGTTTGACTCGCCCCTCTCTCTCACTGACTTGCGGGCCCCGCCCGACTAATTACCCTAGTTAGCACTAATTAACTAGTTAGGTTAGTTACTGCAGTCACTGACTAGTGGGCCCTGCCCACTTAGTTAGGGCTAACTAACTTAGTTAGTTGACTGGGTCATTGACCAGTGGGTCCCACTGGTCAGGTTTGACCTGAACACGCCTGTTGACCTGCTGAGGTCAGCATGTACTAATGCTGACGTAATAATACATCTTCTGGATTTAATTTAATTCAGGAAATTCCAGAAAATATCCAAAACTTCTAAAATTCATAGAAATTCAACCGTAGCTCCAAATCAAATAAATTATATATGAAAAATTATTAGAAAAATCCAATCTATCCATCTGTATCATTTTAATGCATGTTAGAACAACTTATAGTTGCTGTTTAGCACAAATCATATTAAAGGCATTTAAATATCCACATATGGAGTTTGAATTTGAATCTTGGATTCAAACCAACTTCATTTAATCTGGTTTTAGTTGCATTTGCTCAAACCACAGCATATTTCCATGTCACACTCATGCATCATATTGTTGCATTGCATTGATTGTGTTCCTTCTCTATTGCCGGTGTTTGTCCCCTCCCGCTAGACGTGGTTTCGACGATGAGTTCGATGACACCGATGAAGAGCTATATTATCTTCAGAAGTGCCAGGCAAGCAAAACCCCCTTGTTCATTCCGATAAAATCCCACTCTCTCGCTCCTGCTCTCTTTTACTGCATTAGGACAACAATGATTCAACTGTTACATGCTGCGGTAGTTGAACCCCTTTCCTCTGCATGACCTGTCATTGCCACAGTAAATAGATGAAACCCACTAGCATGAGTAGGAGTTGTTTGAGCCCTGATGTGCCTACTCATTCATGCTTGTTTGTCATGCCTGCTACTGCTTAGAGTTGAGTCAGGTTTGATTCATCGGGGATGAATCGGAGGTGTGTAAACATGTCCTACTGTGTGTGAGCTAAGTGTGTGAACACGATTTGGTAAAGGTAGCGGTGAGAGGCCATGTAGGAGTACATGGTGGGTTGTCTCATTGCAGCCGTCCTCAGGAACTGAGTTCTGTGTTTGTGATCCATGATCAGTTACTACCACACATTGGGCTCCGGGCGCTCCAAGCTCTCTCAACTTATTAATCAACTTGATCTCTGTCCAGGAGTTGCAACTAGTTTTTGGTGTTTGTAGGTAGTGTTAGTAGTCTACCAAGTGGCACCCGGTACAGGTGGGCTTGGGACAGACTAGGCACAGTGGCACGGTGTACCAAGTGGCACCCGGATGGTGGGCTTGGGAACCCTGCTCACATCATTTTGGGCTGTGAGCAACACCCCGGCCGGATCTCCTTGCGGATGGAACCCGAATAGGCGATAAACCTGGACAAGAGACTTGTGTGATTAGTCAGGTCATGGCCGACACCCTCGCTGGGCTTCCGCTTGAAGGTTGCCGAGTACATGTCGTGTAAACGGAGGTAAGTGGTGAGAGCGTGTGTGAAGAAGTACACCCCTGCAGGGTTAATATGATCTATTCGAATAGCCGTGTCCGCGGAAAAGGACTTCTGGGTTGCCTGTACAGTTCATAGATAACTTGAAGTGGATACTCTAAAATACGCAAGATAAGCGTGAGTGCTATGGATGGCGTTCTCGTAGGGAGACGGGAGCGGATCCATAGTGGTGTATTGTTATGGTGAATATGTGGACTCGTGTGCGCCACCTCAAAAGAGTTACTTGCAGTGGTAGTTTAGGTTAGCCACCGAGTCAAAGCTGGCTTGCTGCAGTTAAACCCCACCACCCCTTTGTTGATAATGATGCATATGTAGTTAGTTCTGATGTAAGTCTTGCTGGGTACATTTGTACTCACGTTGCTTAATTTATGTTTTTGTAGAGAGACTTCAGTCTCGCTAGTAGTACCGCGTGGACTTCGACGTTTAGCTTGTTACCTCAGCTACGATCTTGTGCCCTCGGCAGGATCTGATAGACAGTCAGGCTTCTCAGCCTTTTCCTTTTGTAGGTGTCTGTACTCAGACATGTTAAGCTTCCGCTTGTGCTTGACTTGTATGCTCTGATTGTTGGGTCGTGAGACCCATGTTTGTAATATCTCGCTCCTCGGAGCCTAATGAATAAATACTTGAGTTGTAGAGTCATGTTGTGATGCCATGTTGTATTTGCACATATCGAGCATATTGTGTGTATGTTATTGAAATGCTTGGTATGTGTGGGATCTGACTATCTAGTTGTTTATCCTTAGTAGCCCCTCTTACCGGCAAATGTCTCCTAGTGTTTCCACCGAGCCATGGTAGCTTGCTACTACTCCGGAACACTTAGGCTATCCGGCATGTGTCCTTCTTCGTTCCTGTGTCTGTCCCTTCGGGGAAATGTCACACGATGAATACCGGAGTCATGTTAGCCCGCTACAGCCCGGTTCACTGGAGTCCTGTTAGCCCAGTGCTACAGCCTTGATTCGCTCGCTGATGACTGACACGTTCGATGCTGGGTCATGGATGCCTGTCCCTGTAAGTCTGTGCCACTTTGGGTTTACGACTAGCCATGTCAGCCCGGGCTCCTTATCATATGGATGCTAGCGACAATGTCATATATGTGTGCCAAAAGGCGCAAACGGTCCCGGGCAAAGGTAAGGCGACACCCGTGGAATACCGTGCGTGAGGGTGCAAAGTGATATGAGGTGTTACATGCTAGATCGATGTGGCATTGAGTCGGGGTCCTGACAGGTGCCCTCCGTCTCACGCAAATGTGAGGGCCCCCCGCTATAGGGTGTTGCAATATGTTCATTGTTCACTTACGGTGGGTTGCGAGAGTAACATAAACTTAAACCCGAGTAGGTGGGGTATGACGTATGGGAGTAAAGAGGACTTGATACTTAATGCTATGGTTGGGGTTCATGACCTTAATGATCTCTAGTAGTTGCGGATGGTTGCTAGAGTTACAATCATAAGTGCATATGATCTAAGTAGAGAAAGTATGTTAGCTCATGCCTCTCTCTCATATAAAATTATAAGAATGATTACCGGTACATGTTATCGATTGCCTAGGGACAAATGACTTTCTTGTTGACAAAAGCTATCCACTTTTATTGCCTCACAGTTTATTCTTAGTTTTATTCTCGCAAAGTACTCGTAGTTTTATTCTCGCAAAATAGTTTCATACTTGTTTTAGGTAAAGCAAACATCAAGCATGCGTAGAGTTGTATCGGTGGTTGATAGAACTTGAGGGAATATTTGTTCTACCTTTAGCTCCTCGTTGGGTTCGACACTCTTACTTATCAAAAGAGGCTACAATTGATCCCCTATACTTGTGGGTTATCACTTTGTATTTCTCTCTGATCAATTGATTTGGTTTGGCCAACTAGATTGATTTATCTTGCAATGGGAGAGCAACTTTGTGATGGGATCAATCTTGCGGTGTCCTCACCCAGTGACGGAAGGGGTAGCGAGGCATGTATTTGTATTGTTGCCATTAAAGATAAAAAGATGGAGTTTATATCGTATTGCTTGAGTTTATCCCTCTACATCATTTCATCTTGCTTAAGGCGTTACTCCGTTCTTGTTAACTTAATACACTAGATGCATGCTAGATAGCGGTCGATGCGTGGAGTAATAGTAGTAGATGCAAAATCGTTTCGGTCTACTTATCACGAACATGATGCCTATATTCATGATCAATGCCTTAGATATCATCATAACTATACTATTTTGTATCAATTGCTCAACAGTAATTTATTCACCCATCGTATGCGTTCTTTCAAGAGAGAAGCCTCTAGTGAAACCTATGCCCCCCAGTTCTATTTACCATCATATATTTTCAGATCTATAAAACCAAAAATACTTGATGAACTTTATTTATATTTACTTTATTTTGCACTTTTACTTATCTTTATTACCTATCTCTATTAGTTCTCACTTTTTCTAATAATTGTGAAGGGATTGACAACCCCTTTTTCGCGTTGTGTGAATTGTTTGTTTGTTTGTGCAGGTGCATCTATTGGGGACTTGCGTGTGCCTCCTACTGGATTGATACCTTTGTTCTTCACTGAGGGAAATACTTATCTCTACTTTGCTACATCACCCTTTCCTCTTCAAGGAAAAAATCAACGCAAGCTCAAGAAGTAGCAATTATCATGTGATGTTCCCTTTGCTTCGCGATACTTTACAAAACCCGGTGTGCATCGATATCCTGTTGAGTCATCACCATGCTCACTGTACCATTGCTCCCGTTACCGGTTTTGTTCTTGTTTCTTGTTGATGTGTTCAGGCATCCCCATGATGTAGTCACCTGTGTCTGGCTAGATAATGATGGATGCCTTTACACCGAGAGGCCCCTAAGAATATCTCCATCATCAAAGGACCAAATCGTACTCTCGAGTTGTCCGGTCACTTGTCAAACTTTCTGGTGAGCCTACAAGTTGTTGTTATGATCACCTTGTTACAGATGACGTTTGAGCAAGCCCAAAGCCCACCGTCTGATAGGATGTGACTGAGACACTCTCATGGTCCGAGGAACTAAAACACATGCTAACACTCTGTGATATAACAGATGATTTAAGATGATATGATCACATAGTATAACAGACAAGTATTGGGTCGATTCAATATGATCGTTCTTCTAACGTCATACCCTCAATGTTTCTTTAGGACTATCGTTACACTTAACGATATAATAAGATCCGGAAAATGTGTTCACCAACAACTCTTGAGCTGGTCTTAGAGGCGATATCGGGAACCTATTGTTTACCGTTTATCATTTCACACGTGCGTATGAGTTTTCCACTAAATTGCATATTCTGGGTTCATAACAGTTATAGCATGAAATATAAAATTCTTAATTATGGATAATAGAAATATAATTATACAATATTATTGCCTCTAGGGCATATTTCCAACAACTACGACGTCGATGTGGAGATCAAAGATGGTGCGGTGGTGGAGGGGCACCTAGGATCAGCGTGAGGTTAGGAGGAAGAGGAGAGGTTGGCATGAAAAATGGGCCTATCTGTCGAGCGACCTATTTATTTTTTCGCGAGCGCTAGCGGCGATTGATCGGATGGGTTAGTTGGGTTGCCAGAAAAGGCTCAATTTACTAGAGGCCTCATTTTTTTCCTGGAGCAGCACATCCTATGATAGTTGGGCCAGGAATTTGATGGTGCGGTGGAGATCAATAGAACATCTTATCTGACGGCCAGAAACACTTCAATCAATAAAATGGATGGCCAGAAATCAAGGGGGTGCGAGAGGGTTGGGTTTAGATTCAGTTTTACTGTCTTAAATACGGATGTAAATATTTATGAAAGTTCAATTAAATTTGAATTTGCACTGCACATCAGGGAACAGGCCATGAGTCCCTGTGTTTCATAGTTCTGCCTTTGTAATGCCTTTTGCATTTTCCTTAATAGGCATACGTCAGACCCCTTGGTCGAGTGGTGTTTCCCTGTGTGTTAGGTCAGCATGTCAACAAGAGTGCCCCAATGCGGGCCGGGCGGAAGCGTCGTTGACCATGACGTCTCCCGTGTATCGCTGTGATGGGTGACATCACCTAATAGGGATAGATTGTGAAAATGTTTCAACCCAGGTTGTAAGGGTTAATTCATGCTTATAGGAAGATCAAAATAGTGGTTTTGGTGCAATCCGTCATACGTATAGCATGAGTCTACGGACTTGCAAAAATGCAAGGGTTGTCACTCCCTCCGTTGCGGGGGCATATTTGTGACATTTGGTATAAAAGCAAGGGGTTTTCAAAAAATCCAGGCTCTAGCCCCTCCCGCCGCCACGCCACGCTTGAAGGAAATATGCCCTAGAGGCAATAATAAAGTTATTATTTATTTCCTCATATCATGATAAATGTTTATTATTCATGCTAGAATTGTATTAACCGGAAACATGATACATGTGTGAATACATAGACAAACATATAGTCACTAGTATGCCTCTACTTGACTAGCTCATTAATCAAAGATGGTTATGTTTCCTAACCATATACATGTGTTGTCATTTGATTAAAGGGATCACATCATTAGAAGAATGATGTGATTGACATGACCCACTTTGTTAGCCTAGCATTTGATCGTTTAGTATGCTGCTATTGCTTTCTTCATGACTTATACATGTTCCTGTAACTATGAGAAATATGCAACTCCCGTTTACGGAGGAACACTTTGGGTACTACCAAACGTCACAACGTAACTGGGTGATTATAAAGGAGTACTACAAGTGTCTCCAAAGGTACATGTTGAGTTGGCATATTTCGAGATTAGGTTTTGTCACTCCGATTGTCGGAGAGGTATCTCTAGGCCCTCTCGGGAATGCACATCAACGGAACGAGTAAAGATACTTGACGGTAACGAGATTGAACTGGGTATTGGATACCGACGATCAAATCTCGGGCAAGTAACATACCGATGACAAAGGGAACAACGTATGGTGTTATGCGGTTTGACCGATAAAGATCTTCATAGAATATGTAGGAACCAGTATGGGCATCCAGGTCCCGCTATTGGTTATTGACCGAGAATGGTTATAGGTCATGTCTACATAGTTCTCGAACCCGTAGGGTCCGCACGCTTAACGTTACGATGACAATTTTATTATGAGTTTATAAGTTTTGATGTACCGAAGTTTGTTTGGAGTCCTGGATGTGAGCACGGACATGACGAGGAGTCTCGAAATGGTCGAGACATAAAGATTGATATATTGGACGACTATATTTGGACACCGGAAGTGTTCTGGGTGATTTCGGAGTAAACCGGAGTGCTGGAGGGTTACCGGAACCCCCCCCCCCCCGGAGAGTTAATGGGCCACATGGGCCTTGGTGGGAAGAGAGAGGGGCAGCCAGGAAGGGCCGCGCGCCCCCTCTCCCTCTGGTCCGAATTGGACTAGGAGGGGGGGGCGGCGCCCCCCTCTTTCCTTCCCCTCCTCTCCCCCTTCCTTCCCCTCCTAGTAGGAGGAGGAAAGGAGGAGTCCTACTCCTACTAGGAGGAGGACTCCTCCTCCTGGCGCGCCCAACAAGGGCCGGCCAGCCTCCCCCCTCCCTCCTTTATATACGGGGGCAGGGGGCACCCCATAGACACACAAGTTGATCTACGGATCGTTCCTTAGCTGTGTGCGGTGCCCCCCTCCACCATATTCCACCTCGGTCATATCGTCGCGGAGTTTAGGCGAAGTCCTGCGCCGGTAGAGCATCATCATCATCACCACACCGTCGTGCTGACGGAACTCATCCCCGAAGCTTTGCTGGATCGGAGCCCGTGGATCGTCATCGAGCTGAACGTGTGCTGAACTCGGAGGTGCCGTACGTTCGGTGCTTGGATCGGTTGGATCGTGAAGACATACGACTACATCAACCGCGTTGTCATAATGCTTCCGCTCAAGGTCTACGAGGGTACATGGACAACACTCTCCCCTCTTGTTGCTATGCCATCACCATGATCTTGCATGTACGTAGGAAATTTTTTGAAATTACTACGTTCCCCAACAGTGGTATCAGAGTCTAGGTTTTATGCATTGATGTTATATGCACGAGTAGAACACAAGTGAGTTGTGGGCGATATAAGTCATACTGCTTACCAGCATGTCATACTTTGGTTCAGCGGCATTGTGAGATGAAGCAGCCCGGACCGACATTACGCGTACGCTTACGCGAGACTGGTTTCACCGCTACGAGCACTCGTTGCTTAAAGGTGACCGGCGGGTGTCTGTCTCTCTTACTTTAGTTGAACCGAGTGTGGCTACGCCCGGTCCTTGTGAAGGTTAAAACAGCACCAACTTGACAAACTATCGTTGTGGTTTTGATGCGTAGGTAAGAACGGTTCTTGCTAAGCCCGTAGCAGCCACGTAAATTTTGCAACAACAAAGTAGAGGACGTCTAACTTGTTTTTGCAGGGCATGTTGTGATGTGATATGGTCAAGACGTGATGCTATTGTATGAGATGATCATGTTTTGTAACCGAAGTTTTCGGCAACTGGCAGGAGCCATATGGTTGTCGCTTTATTGTATGAAATGCAAACGCCCTGTAATTGCTTTACTTTATCACTAAGCGGTAGCGATAGTCGTAGAAGCAATAGATGGCGTAACGACAATGATGCTACGATGGAGATCAAGGTGTCGCGTCGGTGACGATGGTGATCACGACGGTGCTTCGAAGATGGAGATCACAAGCACAAGATGATGATGGCCATATCATATCACTTATATTGATTGCATGTGATGTTTATCCTTTATGCATCTTATCTTGCTTTGATTGACGGTAGCATTTTAAGATGATCTCTCACTTAATAATCAAGAAGTGTTCTCCCTGAGTATGCACCGTTGCGAAAGTTCTTCGTGCTGAGACACCACGTGATGATCGGGTGTGATAGGCTCTACGTTCAAATACAACGGGTGCAAAACAGTTGCACACGCGGAATACTCAGGTCATACTTGACGATCCTAGCATATACAGATATGGCCTCGGAACACGGAGACCGAAAGGTCGAACGTGAATCATATAGTAGATATGATCAACATAGTGATGTTCACCATTGAAACTACTCCATCTCACGTGATGATCGGACATGGTTTAGTTGATTTGGATCACGTGATCACTTAGATGACTAGAGAGATGTCTGTCTAAGTGGGAGTTCTTAAGTAATATGATTAATTGAACTTAAATTTATCATGAACTTAGTACCTGATAGTATTTTGCTTGTCTATGTTTGTTTGTAGATAGATGGCTCGTGCTATTGTTCCGTTAAATTTTAATGCGTTCCTTGAGAAAGCAAAGTTGAAAGATGATGGTAGCAATTACACGGACTGGGTTCGTAACCTAAGGATTATCCTCATTGCTGCACAGAAAAGTTACATCCTGGAAGCACCGCTGGGTGCCAGGCCTGCTGCTGATGCAACTGACGACGTTAAGAACGTCTGGCAGAGCAAAGCTGATGACTACTCGATAGTTCAGTGTGACATGCTTTACGGCTTAGAACCGGGTCTTCAACGACGTTTTGAACGTCATGGAGCATATGAGATGTTTCAGGAGTTGAAGTTAATATTTCAAGCAAATGCCCGGATTGAGAGATATGAAGTCTCCAATAAGTTCTATAGCTGCAAGATGGAGGAGAATAGTTCTGTCAGTGAACACATACTCAAAATGTCTGGGTATAATAATCACTTGATTCAACTGGGAGTTAATCTTCCTGATGATAGTGTCATTGACAGAATTCTCCAATCACTGCCACCAAGCTACAAGAGCTTCATGATGAACTATAATATGCAAGGGATGAACAAGACTATTCCCGAGCTCTTCGCAATGCTAAAGGCTGCGGAGGTAGAAATCAAAAAGGAGCATCAAGTGTTGATGGTTAACAAGACCACCAGTTTCAAGAAAAAAGGGCAAAGGGAAGAAGAAGGGGAACTTTAAAAAGAACAGCAAGCAAGTTGCTACTCAAGAGAAGAAACCCAAGTCTGGACCTAAGCCTGAAACTGAGTGCTTCTACTGCAAGCAGACTGGACACTGGAAGCGGAACTGCCCCAAGTATTTGGCGGATAAGAAGGATGGCAAAGTGAACAAAGGTATATGTGATATACATGTTATTGATGTGTACCTTACTAATGCTCGCAGTAGCACCTGGGTATTTGATACTGGTTCTGTTGCTAATATTTGCAGCGCGTGGGAAATGGTTCCAAAGTCGATGTGATCGCGGTCGGCACACTACCTCTACATCTACCATCGGGATTAGTTTTAGACCTAAATAATTGTTATTTGGTGCCAGCGTTGAGCATGAACATTATATCTGGATCTTGTTTGATGCGAGACGGATATTCATTTAAATCAGAGAATAAAGGTTGTTCTATATATATGAGTAATATCTTTTATGGTCATGCACCCTTGAAGAGTGGTCTATTTTTATTGAATCTCGATAGTAGTGATACACATATTCATAGTGTTGAAACCAAAAGATGCAGAGTTGATAACGATAGTGCAACTTATTTGCGGCACTGCCGTTTAGGTCATATCGGTGTAAAGCGCATGAAGAAACTCCATACTGATGGGCTTTTGGAATCACTTGATTATGAATCACTTGGTACTTGCGAACCGTGCCTCATGGGCAAGATGACTAAAACGCCATTCTCCGGAACTATGGAGTGAGCAACTGATTTGTTGGAGATCATACATTGTAATGCCCCGGATACAACTTTCCATATTCGTAACTCCGACTCTTGCCATTTCCGGCTATGTGATTTATTATTTCCTCCGTGGTTGGGTTTTGTCTGTTGTTTTGCATTTGGTGCTTGTTATGCACCTCGTCTCATGGCATCATGTGCATTGCATCGGCATCATTTTCATAAAACTTGCATCCATTCGGGTTTCGCCGGTTCTCTCCATTGTCCATTCCGAGCCCCGACACTCTCACATGCGCCCGCGGCACCTCCGAAATATTATTTTATAAGCGGCATAAAATGTTTTCGGAATGGGTTGCAACTTTTCGTGCGGTCTTATTATAGTGTAGACAGGCCACCTGCCAAGTTTCATCGCATTCGGAGTCCATCTGATAGCCCAACCGTTAAACAGAGCGGTAGCATTGCCGGTACCTTCGTCGGACGTTTTCGGTCTCCGAAAATCATGCCGGGCTGCATTTCTCTTCTCTTCCCTCAGCCCAACCCTCTCGTCACAGCCTACCTGTAGCCACCTAGTTCCCCCTCTGTCCGGAGCCGCTTGATCGCGATCCGAGGGTCCAGAAACCCCCCTAAACCCCCTAGATACTAAACCCTAGCCCCCCTTTCCTATTTAAACCCCCCTCCTTCCAAATCTGGTCGCCCTAACCCCTCTCCTCCTTGTTTTCGCAGCCTCCTCCCACCTCGGGGGGCGTGCCGCCGCCTTCCCCCTCCAAATCCGGCGCCAGCCACCTCACCCCCACCACTTGGTGCACCCCGATTGGCCCAGCCACCACCATCTGGCGCCCCTGGCCACTCCCAAGCCTCCACGTCGCCTCCCTCTCAGCCTCCTCCGCCGCTGGCCCGCTCCAGCCCGTCCGCGGCCCGTCCCGGGCCGATCTGGGCCCGAGCTGCCCGCTCCGTGCCGCCTCCCGCTTCCTCGTCCCGAGCTCCAGGGGATGGAGCTCCCGCACCGGTTCCCGCCGGCGTCCTCGCCGGAGCAACAGCGAGCTCCACCAGGCCGAACCCCCGCCCCCCCCCCCCGTGCAATGTTCCTTCCTCTCTCTTCTCTTTCCTCCTGTCTCACTCCCTCTGTTCCTTGCAGCGCCGCCGCCATGGTTGCCCGTCGTCGCCGACCTCAAGACCCGCGCCATGGTGCCTTCCCGAGCTCCTTCCGCGCCAGATCCGACGAGCCATGCCGGATCCATCTCCTGCACCATGTAGCTCGACGTGCCCGCGCTCCTTGTCGCCGGATCCGGCCACCTGCGGCCCCGTCCCGGCCTCCCCGCGCCTGCCCTCACCGGAGATGGCCCCTCCGCCGCCGCGCCCTGCATCGCCCCGATCCGGGCTCCCTTCCTCGCCGTTGACCGTGCCAAGGCCACGACCGCACGCGCCTCCGGCCCAGCCTGACTTCGGCCCAGCGGCCCCTGCCGGCCCAGCCTCCTCCGCATCGCCAGGCCCAGCAGTCCCCCCTGCCGGCCTCATCACCTCTCCACCGACTGGGCCGAGCCCATGGGTGAGGCCCCAGCCCCTCCAATTTCAACCGCGCGTGTTTTTTTTCCCTGTTGCGTCTTTTTTTTCTATTTTCCAGAGAAACTGCATTTTTACAGATTGGACCCTAAACTTCATGCATATAATATCTCTCAAACTGTGCATCGGATTAAAATAATTTATACATGTAAAATGCTCAGAAAATTGTGTAGATTAATAATATGCCATTCTCATCCCATGTTAAAATGTTTAACATGTTGTTTGTGTTTATTTTGCATAATGCCATGATAAAATGCTTTAATTCATAACTAAATAACCATTGCTCCGAATTTAATAAACTTTGTATGTATATGGGGTGGAAAAATGCCTAGTTTAACATGGTGCACTTTATTTTCCTATTTAACAACAATAAAATTGTGTATAGGGCAGAACAGTACCGATTCTAAAATATGCATATGGGGATTTTCCGGACTTGTTGTTTGTTATTCCGGCCTCATTTAAACTTGTCTAGGTAGGTGGTTTTTCATATGCTTCACCCCTTGCCATGTTTACCAACATTAAATATTGTTTGGTAGCTTAAACAAGATCAAACTAAATAATTGCATGTGGTGTTTTGTCAATATGCAACTCGTTGCATATTGATCTCCACTTAACTTGTAGTATTGTTTGTTGCACTTGCCATGCCATGCCTTATTAAACCGGTCATGCATCATACTTGTTTGTGCATCATGCCATGTTTATGCTTGTGCATTTACCATGTTGTTTGTTTCTTTTCGGTGTTGCTTCTTAGTTCCGGTAATGTTGCGATTGTGAGGATTCGTTCGACTACTTCCGCTTGTCTTCTTCATGGACTCGTTCTTCTTCCTAGCGGGATTTCAGGCAAGATGACCGCTACCCTGGATCTCACTACTATCATTGCCATGCTAGTTGCTTCGTTCTATCGCTTTGCTGCGCTACCTATCACCTGTCTATCAAGCCAACCTATATATCCATGAACCTCTAACCTTTGACACCTTTCCTATGCAAACCGTTGTTTGGCTATGTTACTCTTTGCTCAGCCCCTCTTATAGCGTTGCTAGTTGCAGGTGAAGTTGAAGATTGCTCCATGGTGGACAGGATTTTGGTTGGGATATCACAATATCTCTTATATTATTAATGCATCTATATACTTGGTAAAGGGTGGAAGACTTGGCCTTTTGCCTAGTGTTTTGTTCCACTCTTGCCGCCCTAGTTTCCGACATACTGGTGTTATGTTCCCGGATTTTGCGTTCCTTACGCGGTCGGGTGATTTATGGGACCCCCTTGATAGTTCGCTTTGAATAAAACTCCTCCAGCAAGGCCCAACATTGGTTTTACCATTTGCCTCACCTAGCCCTTTTTCCCTTGGGAGTCACGCATCCCGAGGGTCATCTTTATTTTACCCCCCCGGGCCAGTGCTTGTCTAAGTGTTGGTCCAAACTGAGCGATGTCCGGCGCCCCCTGGGCAACCAGGGTCTATGCCAACCCGACGTCTGGCTCATCCGGTGTGCCCTGAGAATGAGATATGTGCAGCTCCTATCGGGATTTGTCGGCACAGCGGGAGGCTTTGCTGGTCTTGTTTTACCATTGTCGAAATGTCTTGTAAACCGGGATTCCGAGTCTGATCGGATCTTCCTCGGAGAAGGTCTATTCCTTTGTTGATCGCGAGAGCTTGTCATGGGCTAAATTGGGACACCCCTGCAGGGTATAATCTTTCGAAAGTCGTGCCTGCGGTTATAGGCAGATGGGAATTTGTTAATGTCTGGTTGTAGATAACTTGACACCAGATCCGAATTAAAACGCATCAACCGTGTGTGTAGCCGTGATGGTCTCTTCTCGGCGGAGTCCGGGAAGTGAACACAGTTTCTTGGTTATGTTTGACATAAGTAGGAGTTCAGGATCACTTCTTGATCATTGCTAGTTGACGACCGTTCCTTTGCTTCTCTTCTCGCTCTTATTTGCGTATGTTAGCCACCACATATGCTTAGTCGCTGTTGCAACCTCACCACTTTACCCCTTCCTTTCCCTTTAAGCTTTGCTAGTCTTGATACCCATGGTAATGGGATTGCTGAGTCCTCATGGCTCACAGATTACTACAACAACAGTTGCAGGTACAGGTTTATGCGATGATCATGACGCGAGAGCGATGCTTGCTTGCGTTGAGTTCTTCTTCTGCTTCTTCGATCAGGGGATAGGTTCCAGGTCGGTAGCCTGGGCTAGCAGGGTGGATGTCGTTTGAGTTTCTATTTATGTTTCATCCATAGTCGGATGTTGCTCTTATGTATTGTGATGATGTATTCATGTGGCATTGTATGCCTTATGTATGTATCCCCATCTATTATGTAATGTTGATGTAATGATATCCACCTTGCAAAAGCGTTTCAATATGCGGGTATATCCTTGGTGGGACCTTCGAGTTCCTTTTGGATAGGGTCGCATATTGGGCATGACAAGTTGGTATCAGAGCCTCGACCGACCATAGGAGCCCGCTTGATTGTTGGCCGCTGTTGAGTCTAGAAGAAAAACTATTTTGAGTCTTAGGATTATATATATCGGAGAGTAGGATTCTTTTTACTCCTCAGCCCCCTTCGTTGCTCTGGTGAGGACTCTTGACGTAGATGTTTTTTCTTTCCTCTCCTCAAATGTCACTCGAATTTTTTTTAGGATCACGCGGGTATCTTGGAATCGTTCCGATGGTTTTGTGACGAGAACATTGTTCTTGGTGCATCCTGTCTATTTATGTGGCTTTGACCCGGGGAGTCGAGCTCTGAGGTGTTGTCGTCACAATTTTATTGTTGCAGTTCTGGAATACCTGAGATTTGCCGACATCGAAAATCTCTTTTATGCAGTTGTTGGTGAGATAACCCCGATAACCCAGTACTGGGGCGAGCTCGGGAGTATTGCCATAAGTTGTATAACGGATGCTTTTCGAAGGTTGAGGTACACGATTTCTGAAGGTTTCTTGGTTATGTGTTGACGGATGGATATAGCTGGATGTAGGAATTGTTAGTTTGGGTGAGATATATTGCTTCCCCTGTATCCCCAACACCAGATTGCACAACCAGAAAGTTTCGGGAGTTTATAGGTGGGAATTCAAGTAGCTCCTAGAATATCTTTTCGACAGATGCATGATATGAGATTGGGGTTTGACGTCTAGTGGTCCGCCTTTCCACGGTCGTTTTTACAGTGGTCTCGTTGTGTCTTAAAGAACCCTTGGCTATGCTGGTTCGGGGACACTTCATATGTCATGTGCACTGCCTTGTACATGATGGTGCTGTACACTCGAGCCCGTGTGGGCCCCACCACAAAAACTTCGGACGGAATCTATATCATATGTTTGTTCCGGCTTATTTCTGCAAGCCAATCCTTTGTTTTGTTTTATTTGTGGTATT
Organism: Triticum aestivum; assembly: GCF_018294505.1. Lineage (NCBI taxonomy): Eukaryota > Viridiplantae > Streptophyta > Magnoliopsida > Poales > Poaceae > Triticum > Triticum aestivum. The sequence goes on along the minus strand of NC_057810.1, from coordinate 173,037,309 downwards.
CGAGTTGCTTCAAAGTCAAATGTTGAATCCATACCTTTCCTAAACGGTGTTCTCATATTGCTATGTGAATACTAATCCTTTTGATCATCAAGATTGTCATGTTAATCCTTTTCCAACCGGTGTGCTTCTCTTCAAGTGGATCCGATCATTTTCAACATCCGCAAGATCAATTCTAAGTTTTCCCAACGGTGTTTGTTTCATCCGTCCCCAAGTTGTCTTTATTTTCCCGCCCTCCCACCCTTTTTTCTGCAAGGACTCAGATTTCTTAATCAAGATTCCATTTATTCATGTGAAGTCTCTTCACTCTTTTCAGTCAATGTTCTGATCCGGTGATCCCTTGTGAAGATGCTCAACAGTTTCAAGCTCATCATTCTTCATTCTCGTATTCTCTCCGATGGATCAATTTCAAGTTTCGGTGTTGATCATATCTCTTCCTGTTGTTTCACATATCTTCCCATGTGAATTTCTTATCCAAGGCTCTCTTATTTATTCACCTCTCCCAGTTCATGTCTGGTGTGCTGAAGATATCTCGAAAGATTCGTGCTTCCATTCTCTATCTGTTCAAGTTATTTTGAGGTTGTTATCTCATTCAAGCCATTTAATTCAACCAGTGCAATCCCCCCCCTTTCAACCAATTGTTCATCGGTGTATCTTTTAGTGGGCCCTAACCCACAGGTCTTTTTCCAGGGTCTTACCTGACTCTTCTAATCTTCCCGGAGCCATTCCCAAAGTCTTTCAAAGTTTGACGTAAGAATGAATTATCATCAGTCATATGTCTTTCTCCAAGATTTTTCAAATTCTTTTCAGCGTTGGCTCAATTCATGGTGGTTCTCATCATCATTCTCAACATTTGAAGATCGAAGAAGAATTTCTCTTAAATCTTGCTCCATTCTCTTCAAGATTCATGGTTCTAGCTTGATGCCATCCGCTCATAATTGTTTTCGATTGTGAGAATTCTTTTCACCCATCCGAAGCATTTCATGAGTTGTTTCCATTTCTTTCCTCCGAAGGCCATCATGTCATAATTATTCATTCTCAGCGTGTAGCTCTCGTTCTCCAAATCTTACCGATGCATTGCTCAAGTATTCTCTAATCAGCTCGTGATCTCTTCGTTCTCTTGTATCAAATTCCCTCAAGTATCTTCATTCATTTTCCAATTCTTCCCGGTGAATTGTGCCTTTGCTACTTTCATTTTCAATTCTTATGGTGGTTCGTTCAAGATTTCACTTCCTTCGTTATCATATCAATTCATTCGTTGTTTCCAAATTCCACAGGTGGTTCCATCTATACCTTCTCAAGTTTATGCTATATCTCTCTTAATTCTTTCAACGGGAATAAGTAGTATGCCAAATCCGTTGCTTGTCATCAATTAAATTTGATGAAGGATAAGCATGCAATAAATCTTATTCTTATTTCCTCGAGGTGATTCAATTCTTTCTTCCGGAGATTGTTCATGATGAAGTAATTCTCGGTTCCAGTGTTTCATCTATTCTTTTTCTGGAGTTCCAAGCTCTCTCAATTATCTCGTCGCGAAGCTCCATCTAAATCATTGCAAGGCTTCACTTTGTGTTTTCAACTTCTCTTTCTTTCTATCATCCTTTCATTACCGGAGTTCTTCATGGAGGCTCTACATGATCGTTCGTCAAGGGATTCTTTTCATTCTGCAATTGTTCTTCAAGATTTCTCTCAAAGTTATGACCCGCTAGGTTATACTCTAAAATAAACATGGTGTTCAACACATGTTTTGTTTTGGAGGAGCTCAAGTATTCTTCATCTTGCATTCTGAAGTGCAATTCTTTCTACCTTACCTTTTGTGGTGGTGTTATGTCACTCTTGACAATTTCCTTCATGTTTCATGATTCATATTGTTGTCAAGAATGAGGTATTTTAAATCCATCAATCTCTTTGTTGGAGTTATCTTGTGTCATATTTTCACCTAAAGCCTTCCCTAAGGAATGTTGCTATTGTCGTGATTATCAATGGTCCAAGTTATCTCTCAATCATCTTGGTGGAAGAAGTTTTTTCATCTCTTCGGTGATCTCAAGCAATCAATTGTTTTTCGTCAGTGGCCGGTTGTCACCTCATCATTTTGAGATGTTTGACATAAGCCCACAACAAGCTTGTGCCTTTCGTTGTTGATTTTTCAACAACTCCGTTCAATCCTTCTTTGCAAGGATGCTTTCCAAGTTCATTTGTGGCATAAATTGTCATTTTCTTCTCCGTCCCTTTATCCCAACAATCTAACTTCTATTCTTTCGTTCCGGAGGCATTGTGATGTTGCTCTTTTCACTCATCATCTTGTTTTGTCAAGATCATGTTCTTTTCCATGCTTATCCACTTAACCGGAGTGTCGTGTCTATCATTCCTCTTTTAACCGGAGTCTCATCCAAGTGCTTTCATTTTGCCAAGTTCAAATCATATTCCTTCCATGCTCAACCGGAGTGCTGCCCGAATTCTTCCTCTCTCATCTTGTTTTAACCGAAGTGGTTTCGAATTCTATCCTGTCCATTAAACTCTTGATTCGTGTCTTTGCAACCGTCAAGTTCTCGTATTGTTCCTTGTTCCTCCTTTCTAACGGACTGTTTGCAATCTTGGCCATCTCCGTTGTTTTGTTTCTTTCAATTTGTTCAACCTCTCAAGGTTCGTGTTTTCACTCGTTTGTCGAAGAAGCAACTTAGTTTTACCGCTTATCTTCGTCTTCCTTTTCCCTCCGGTGCCATCCTAGATCTCGGGACGAGATCCTCTCGTAGTGATGGAGTGTTGTAACGCCCCGGATACAACTTTCCATATTCGTAACTCCGACTCTTGCCATTTCCGGCTATGTGATTTATTATTTCCTCCGTGGTTGGGTTTTGTCTGTTGTTTTGCATTTGGTTCTTGTTATGCATCTCGTCTCATGGCATCATGTGCATTGCATCGGCATCATTTTCATAAAACTTGCATCCGTTCGGGTTTCGCCGGTTCTCTCCGTTGTCCATTCCGAGCCCCGACACTCTCACACGCGCCCGCGGCACCTCCGAAATATTATTTTATAAGCGGCATAAAAATGTTCTCGGAATGGGTTGCAACTTGTTGTGCGGTCTTATTATAGTGTAGACAGGCCGCCTGCCAAGTTTCATCGCATTCGGAGTCCATCTGATAGCCCAACCGTTAAACAGCACGGTACCGTTGCCGGTACCTTCATCGGACGTTTTCCGTCTCCGAAAATCGTGTCGGGCTGCATTTCTCTTCTCTTCCCTCAGCCCCACCCTCTCGTCACAGCCTACCTGTAGCCACCTAGTTCCCCCTCTGTCCGGAGCCGCTCGATCGCGATCCAAGGGTCCGGAAACCCCCCTAAACCCCCTAGAGACTAAACCCTGGCCCCCCTTTCCTATTTAAACCCCCCTCCGTCCAAATCTGGTCGCCCTAACCCCTCTCCTCCTCGTTTTCGCAGCCTCCTCCCACCTCGGGGGTCGTGCCGCCGCCTTCCTCCTCCAAATCCGGCGCCAGCCACCTCACCCGCGCCACTTGGCGCACCCCGATTGGCCCAGCCACCACCATCCGGTGCCCCTGGCCACTCCCAAGCCTCCACGTCGCCTCCCTCTCAGCCTCCTCCGCCGCTGGCCCGCTCCAGCCCGTCCGCAGCCCGTCCCGGGCCGATCTGGGCCTGAGCTGCCCGCTCCGCGCCACCTCCCGCTTCCTCGTCCCAAGCTCCAGGGGATGGAGCTCCCGCACCGGTTCCCGCCGGCGTCCTCGCCGGAGAAACAGCGAGCTCCACCAGGCCGAACCCCCCCCCCCCCCCGCGCCATGTTCCTTCCTCTCTCTTCTCTTTCCTCCTGTCTCACTCCCTCTGTTCCTTGCAGCGCCGCCGCCATGGATGCCCATCGTCGCCGACCTCAAGACCCGCGCCATGGTGGCCTCCCGAGCTCCTTCTGCGCCAGATCCAGCGAGCCACGCCGGATCCATCTCCTGCACCATGTAGCTCGACGTGCCCGCGCTCCTTGTCGCCGGATCCGGCCACCTGCGGCCCCGTCCCGGCCTCCCCGCGCCTGCCCTTGCCGGAGATGGCCCCTCCGCCGCCGCGCCCTGCATCGCCCCGATCCGGGCTCGCCTCCTTGCCGTCGACCGTGCCAAGGCCACGACCGCACGCGCCTCCGGCCCAGCCTGGCTTCGGCCCAGCGGCCCCTGCCGACCCAGCCTCCTCCGCGTCGCCAGGCCCAGCAGCCCCCCCTGCCGGCCTCATCACCTCTCCACCGACTGGGCCGAGCCCATGGGTGAGGCCCCAACCCCTCCAGTTTCAGCCGCGCATGTTTTTTTTCCCTGTTGCCTCTTTTTTTCTATTTTCCAGAGAAACTGCATTTTTACAGATTGGACCCTAAACTTCATGCATATAATATCTCTCAAACTGTGCTCCGAATTTAATAAACTTTATATGTAAATGGAGTGGAAAAATGCCTAGTTTAACATGGTGCACTTTATTTTCCTATTTAACAACAATAAAATTGTGTTTAGGGCAGAACAGTACCGAATCTAAAATATGCATATGGGGATTTTCCGGACTTGTTGTTTGTTATTCCGGCCTCATTTAAACTTGTCTAGATAGGTAGTTTTTCATATGCTTCACCCCTTGCCATCTTTACCAACATTTAATATTGTTTGGTAGCTTAAACAAGATCAAACTAAATAATTGCATGTGGTGTTTTGTCAATATGCAACTCGTTGCATATTGATCTCCACTTAACTTGTAGTATTGTTTGTTGCACTTGCCATGCCATGCCTTATTAAACCGGTCATGCATCATACTTGTTTGTGCATCATGCCATGGTTATGCTTGTGCATTTACCATGTTGTTTGTTTCTTTCCGGTGTTGCTTCTTAGTTCCGGTAATGTTGCGATTGTGAGGATTCGTTCGACTACTTCCGCTTGTCTTCTTCATGGACTCGTTCTTCTTCCTAGCGGGATTTCAGGCAAGATGACCGCTACCCTGGATCTCACTACTATCATTGCCATGCTAGTTGCTTCGTTCTATCGCTTTGCTGCGCTACCTATCACATGTCTATCAAGCCAACCCATATTGCCATGAACCTCTAACCTTTGACACCTTTCCTATGCAAACCGTTGTTTGGCTATGTTACCGCTTTGCTTAGCCCCTCTTATAGCGTTGCTAGTTGCAGGTGAAGTTGAAGATTGCTCCATGGTGGACAGGATTTTGGTTGGGATATCACAATATCTCTTATATTATTAATGCATCTATATACTTGGTAAAGGGTGGAAGACTTGGCCTTTTGCCTAGTGTTTTGTTCCACTCTTGCCGCCCTAGTTTCCGTCATACCGGTGTTATGTTCCCAGATTTTGCGTTCCTTATGCGGTCGGGTGATTTATGGGACCCCCTTGACAGTTCGCTTTGAATAAAACTCCTCCAGCAAGGCCCAACATTGGTTTTACCATTTGCCTCACCTAGCCCTTTTTCCCTTGGGAGTCGCGCATCCCGAGGGTCATCTTTATTTTACCCCCCCCCCCCCGGGCCAGTGCTTGTCTAAGTGTTGGTCCAAATTGAGCGATGTCCGGCGCCCCCTGGGCAACCAGGGTCTATGCCAACCCGACGTCTGGCTCATCCGGTGTGGCCTGAGAACGAGATATGTGCAGCTCCTATCGGGATTTGTCGGCACAGCGGGAGGCTTTGCTGGTCTTGTTTTACCATTGTCGAAATGTCTTGTAAACCGGGATTCCGAGTCTGATCGGGTCTTCCTGGGAGAAGGTCTATTCCTTCGTTGATCGCGAGATCTTGTCATGGGCTAAGTTGGGACACCCCTGCAGGGTATAATCTTTCGAAAGCCGTGCCTGCGGTTATAGGCAGATGGGAATTTGTTAATGTCCGGTTGTAGATAACTTGACACCAGATCCGAATTAAAACGCATCAACCGTGTGTGTAGCCGTGATGGTCTCTTCTCGGCGGAGTCCGGGAAGTGAACACGGTTTCTGGGTTATGTTTGACATAAGTAGGAGTTCAGGATCACTTCTTGATCATTGCTAGTTGACGACCGTTCCTTTGCTTCTCTTCTCGCTCTTATTTGCGTGTGTTAGCCACCATATATGCTTAGTCGCTGCTGCAACCTCACCACTTTACCCCTTCCTTTCCCTTTAAGCTTTGCTAGTCTTGATACCCATGGTAATGGGATTGCTGAGTCCTCGTGGCTCACAGATTACTACAACAACAGTTGCAGGTACAGGTTTATGCGATGATCATGACGCGAGAGCGATGCTTGCTTGCGTTGAGTTCTTCTTCTGCTTCTTCGATTAGGGGATAGGTTCCAGGTCGGCAGCCTGGGCTAGCAGGGTGGATGTCGTTTGAGTTTCTGTTTATGTTTCATCCGTAGTCGGATGTTGCTCTTATGTATTGTGATGATGTATTCGTGTGGCATTGTATGCCTTATGTATGTATCCCCATCTATTATGTAATGTTGATGTAATGATATCCACCTTGCAAAAGCGTTTCAATATGCGGGTCTATCCTTGGTGGGACCTTCGAGTTCCTTTTGGATAGGGTCGCATATTGGGCGTGACATACATACTGATGTTTGTGGTCCAATGAATGTTGAGGCTCGCGGCGGGTATCGTTATTTTCTCACCTTCACAGATGATTTGAGCAGATATGGGTATATCTACTTAATGAAACATAAGTCTGAAACATTTGAAAAGTTCAAAGAATTTCAGAGTGAAGTGGAAAATCATCGTAACAAGAAAATAAAGTTTCTACGATCTGATCATGGAGGGGAATATTTGAGTTACGAGTTTGGTCTACACTTGAAACAATGCGGAATAGTTTCGCAACTCACGCCACCCGGAACACCACAACGAAATGGTGTGTCCGAACGTCGTAATCGTACTTTACTAGATATGGTGCGATCCATGATGTCTCTTACTGATTTACCGCTATCGTTTTGGGGTTATACTTTAGAGACGGCCGCATTCACGTTAAATAGGGCACCATCAAAAGCCGTTGAGACGACGCCTTATGAACTGTGGTTTGCCAAGAAACCAAAGTTGTCGTTTCTTAAAGTTTGGGGCTGCGATGCTTATGTGAAGAAACTTCAACCAGATAAGCTCGAACCCAAATCGGAGAAATGTGTCTTCATAGGATACCCAAAAGAGACTATTGGGTACACCTTCTATCACATATCTGAGGGCAAGATTTTCGTTGCTAAAATTGGATCCTTTCTAGAGAAGGAGTTTCTCTCGAAAGAAGTGAGTGGGAGGAAAGTAGAACTTGATGAGATAACTTTATCTACTCCCTTGTTGGAAAGTAGTTCATCACAAGAACCGGTTCCTGTGACAACTACACCAACTAGTGAGGAAGCTAATGATATTGATCATGAAACTTTAGATCAAGTTTCTACTGAACCTTGTAGGTCTACTAGAGTAAGATCCACACCAGAGTGGTATGGTAATCCTATTCTGGAAGTCATGTTACTTGACCATGATGAACCTACGAACTATGAGGAAGCGATGATGAGCCCAGATTCCGCAAAATGGCTAGAGGCCATGAAATCTGAGATGGGATCCATGTATGAAAACAAAGTATGGAGTTTGGTTGACTTGCCCGATGATCGGCAAGCCATTGAGAATAAATGGATCTTTAAGAAAAAGACTGACGCTGATGGTAATGTAACTGTCTATAAAGCTCGACTTGTTGCGAAAGGTTTTCGACAAGTTCAAGGGGTTGACTACGATGAGACTTTCTCACCCGTAGCAATGCTTAAGTCTGTCCGAATCATGTTAGCTATTGCTGCATTTCATGATTATGAAATTTGGCAAATGGATGTCAAAACTGCATTCTTGAATGGATTTCTGGAAGAAGAGTTGTATATGATGCAACCAGAAGGTTTTGTTGATCCAAAAGGTGCTAACAAAGTGTGCAAGCTCCAGCGATCCATTTATGGACTGGTGCAAGCATCTCGGAGTTGGAATAAACGTTTTGATAGTGTGATCAAAGCATATGGTTTTATACAGACTTTTGGAGAAGCCTGTATTTACAAGAAAGTGAGTGGGAGCTCTGTAGCATTTCTGATTTTATATGTAGATGACATATTATTAATTGGAAATGATATAGAATTTCTGGATAGCATAAAGGGATACTTTAATAAAAGTTTTTCAATGAAAGACCTCGGTGAAGCTGCTTATATATTGGGCATCAAGATCTATAGAGATAGATCAAGACGCTTAATAGGACTTTCACAAAGCACATACCTTGACAAAATTTTGAAAAAGTTCAAAATGGATCAGGCAAAGAAAGGTTTCTTGCCTGTGCTACAAGGTGTGAAGTTGAGTCAAACTCAATGCTCGACCATAGAAGAAGATAGAGAGAAAATGAAAGATGTTCCCTATGCTTCAGCCATAGGCTCTATCATGTATGCAATGTTGTGTGCCAGACCTGACGTATGCTTAGCAATAAGCTTGGCAGGAAGGTACCAAAGTAATCCAGGAGTGGATCACTAGACAGCGGTCAAGAACATCCTGAAATACCTGAAAAGGACTAAGGATATGTTTCTCGTATATGGAGGTGACAAAGAGCTAGTCATAAATGGTTGCGTTGATGCAAGCTTTGACACTGATCCGGACCATTCTAAATCGCAAACCGGATACATGTTTTTATTAAACGGTGGAGTTGTAAGTTGGTGCAGTTCTAAACAAAGCGTCGTGGCGGGATCTACATGTGAAGCGGAGTACATAGCTGCTTCTGAAGCAGCAAATGAAGGAGTCTGGATGAAGGAGTTCATTACCGATCTAGGTGTCATACCTAGTGCATCGGGACCAATGAAGATCTTCTGTGATAATACTGGTGCAATTGCTTTGGCAAAGGAATCCAGATTTCACAAGAGGACCAAGCACATCAAGAGACGCTTCAATTCCATTCGGGACCAAGTCCAAGTGGGAGACATAGAGATTTGCAAAATACATACGGATCTGAATGTTGCAGACCCGTTGACTAAGACTCTCTCACGAGCAAAACATGATCAACACCAAGACTCCATGGGTGTTAGAATCATTACTATGTAATCTAGATTATTGACTCTAGTGCAAGTGGGAGACTGAAGGAATTATGCCCTAGAGGCAATAATAAAGTTATTATTTATTTCCTCATATCATGATAAATGTTTATTATTCATGCTAGAATTGTATTAACCGGAAACATGATACATGTGTGAATACATAGACAAACATATAGTCACTAGTATGCCTCTACTTGACTAGCTCATTAATCAAAGATGGTTATGTTTCCTAACCATAGACATGTGTTGTCATTTGATTAAAGGGATCACATCATTAGAAGAATGATGTGATTGACATGACCCATTTCGTTAGCCTAGCACTTGATCGTTTAGTATGCTGCTATTGCTTTCTTCATGACTTATACATGTTCCTGTAACTATGAGAAATATGCAACTCCCGTTTACCGGAGGAACACTTTGGGTACTACCAAACGTCACAACGTAACTGGGTGATTATAAAGGAGTACTACAGGTGTCTCCAAAGGTACATGTTGAGTTGGCGTATTTCGAGATTAGGTTTTGTCACTCCGATTGTTGGAGAGGTATCTCTGGGCCCTCTCGGTAATGCACATCATTATAAGCCTTATAAGCAATGTGACCAAATGAGTTGGTTACGGGATGATGCATTACGGAACGAGTAAAGAGACTTGCCGGTAACGAGTTTGAACTGGGTATTGGATACCGACGATCAAATCTCGGGCAAGTAACATACCGATGACAAAGGGAACAACGTATGGTGTTATGCGGTTTGACCGATAAAGATCTTCGTAGAATATGTAGGAACCAGTATGGGCATCCAGGTCCCGCTATTGGTTATTGACCGAGAATGGTTCTAGGTCATGTCTACATAGTTCTCGAACCCGTAGGGTCCGCACGCTTAACGTTACGATGACAGTTTTATTATGAGTTTACAAGTTTTGATGTACCAAAGTTTTTTCGGAGTCCCGGATATGATCACGGACATGACGAGGAGTCCCGAAATGGTCGAGACATAAAGATTGATATATTTGACGACTATATTCGGACACCGGAAGTGTTCTGGGTGATTTCGGAGAAAATCTGAGTGCCGGAGGGTTACCGGAACCCCCCCGGAGAGTTAATGGGCCACATGGGCCTTGGTGGGAAGAAAGAGGGGCGGCCAGGAAGGGCCGCGCGCCCCCTCTCCCTCTGGTCCGAATTGGACTAGGAGGGGGGGCGGCGCCCCCCTCTTTCCTTCCCCTCCTCTCCCCCTTCCTTCCCCTCCTAGTAGGAGTAGGAAAGGAGGAGTCCTACTCCTACTAGGAGGAGGACTCCTCCTCCTGGCGCGCCCAACAAGGGTCGGCCAGCCTCCCCCCTCCCTCCTTTATATACGGGGGCAGGGGGCACCCCATAGACACACAAGTTGATCTACGGATCGTTCCTTAGCCGTGTGCGGTGCCCCCCTCCACCATATTCCACCTCGGTCATATCGTCGCGGAGTTTAGGCGAAGCCCTGCGCCGGTAGAGCATCATCATCATCACCATGCCGTCGTGCTGACGGAACTCATCCCCGAAGCTTTGCTGGATCGGAGCCCGGGGATCGTCATCGAGCTGAACGTGTGCTGAACTCGGAGGTGCCGTACGTTCGGTGCTTGGATCGGTCGGATCATGAAGACGTACGACTACATCAACCGCGTTGTCATAACGCTTCCGCTTACGGTCTACGAGGGTACGTGGACAACACTCTCCCCTCTCGTTGCTATGCCATCACCATGATCTTGCGTGTACGTAGGAATTTTTTTGAAATTACTACGTTCCCCAACAACGCTGCCATGTCGCACTGATGTTGCATACATGTGTAGACGAACCGTATGTGCACCTAGAGACAAGTTTAGGCACCAACTTCACGAATTTTACAACATTATAGGTACCAAATTGGTCATCATGTACAACTTGTTGTACCACTGCGGCATTTCCCTCAATTAAATTGTATGCACAAAAGTTTTGTACATGTTGTATCCTATGGCCCACAATCTGAACATCTCTGATCGTACAGGCGTTGGATGGCAATTTACTGTATGTATAGCAATCTTCAGTTTTGCTAAAGCACATCTAGATGTGCCATAAGTATTGCACATTTAAGTCCTACATCATTGATCTTACATTGAGATTTCTGTGGATATTTTTTTCTTTTTTCTTTTTCTCTTTATGCTTTATGCTTGACTCACTCACTTAGAGCAACTTCAATGGGGCGACCCATTTTATCCGCCTGCGTCCATTTGAGGCGCGGACAAAAGTGGAGGCCCAACGCGGCGACCCAAACGCAAATCGCGTCCGCCTGGCGTCCGTACGGACACATTTTTGGCCCAAAATTGCGCCGGGAATGCGTCGGCGCGGACACGAAGCGGACGCGCCGCGCGTCTCCACGTGTAGGCCACCCAACCACCACCGATCATCTTATTTATGACGACCACCGACAGCGGGCCCACTTGTCAGCCTCAGGAAGCGTCCTTTTTTAAGCACGTGTGCGGCGGGGGATCGGCCTCATCCACTTCTTCCGTCCACATCTGGCCCCCCACCACTCCCTTGCTTCCTCGCCGGCAACAGGAAACCCTAGGCCGCTATGGGCATCTTCGGCAACAATGGCAAGGGCAAGGGCAATGGCACCCCCGCCGCCTCGTCCTCCCGTGCTCTCCTCCCCCTCCACCGCCGGCGCGTTCCTGAACGCTGGCGCCTGCACATCCCAGTGCACCAAGCGCGGTGGCACTGGGAGTACAGGCAGCCCCTCCCCTATCCCAACGTGACGCTGCCGCACCATTGGCACTTGGATCCCCAGCGAATCCTGGTGCCGGCGGTTCCGCGGAGTCAGCGGGCGCATGACGATGAAGTGCGCCGGCGCCGCGCGCAGCTCACGCCGGAGCGGCGTCGGCTGCCCGAGTACGCCGCAGACTCTCCCAACTGGGAGGCTTGGTTCGCCCTCGAACACGAGGAGCAACGGCGCTCGAGTGTCGACGTCGTCCCACCGTCGTTCCCACTGCCGCCCCCGCAGGTACAGCCAGAAGACGAGGAGGCGGAGGCGGAGTACCAGGCCGCCCCCGAGGAGGCCCTGCAGCAGGCGCTGGAGGCTAGCCGTCTTGAGGAGGACGCGTGCTTGGATGGGCTGGAGCAAGCCATCGCCCTGTCGGCGGCAGGGGACTCCGTCCACTCCCCGCTGTTCGTGCCGCCACCGCCACCCTCGCCGCCCATCCAGCCCAAGCCGGAGCCGAAGCCGACGCAAAAGCGCTCCCCGCCTCCACCCACTTGGCCGGAGGAGGCCTACTCGTGGACGGGCCAGTACCGCGAGTGGATGAGCGCGCCCCCCGTCCACTTCGCCGCGACGCCGGAGCAGGAGGCCGCCCTCCTCGAGCGCTGGAAGGCGCACTGGCTCCGCGAGGAGCAGGCCGACAGCGAGAAGCAGATGCGCTACGAGGCCATGCTCCAGCGCAATGCGGAGGCGCTCCGGCTCGAGGAGGAGGAGCGCGCGTGGCTAGCCGCAATGCCGTGCCCTGGCAGACGCCGAAGGAGGCTGCCCTAGCAGCATACCAGGCGGCGTTCGGGTGGGTAGGCCCTGCTCCCGCCTTCATCGACCTCACCAGCGATGGCGATGGCGGCGTTGACGCCAAGGGCAAGGGCAAGGCCGACGACGTCTAAGGCAGCATGCGGGGCGGCAGAAGGCAGTCGCCGACTTTTTTAATGTTTTAGTTAATGTTTAATTATGGTTAAGTAGACTTTGACCAGTGTTTGACCGGCCACTTATGTTTAATTATGTTTATTTTAAGTTTATTTCGTGGAATCATTTTTTTTCATGCCCGCACATTTGGATCTGCCCTTCGTTGGATGGCCAAACCGATCCATTTTAGAATGCGGACGCATATGTTCGCCTGACCGATCCGAACGGACGAAAAGCAAATAAAAACTGTGTCCGTTTGCATCGGTTCGTTGAAGTAGAGTACATCTAGATGTACATCTAGATGTGCTCTAGACACGACACACCCTAGCATCTTTCTACCGGAAATTGCGACCGGAGTGGAGTTAAAAACATTGGTCTCAACTGTGAAGGCGTGGTTGACCATGAAACTGAGGCGACAGACATCCATTCCCGACAACTGCATGCATGCAGGCCACGCCTCCTACGATTTAGGCCGAGACGCCATGTCCCCGCACATGCACCGACATTGCCGTCGTACCGCTCGCCGGGGCTTCTCCCCGCTTAAGTAACTCGCCACCTCCCTCTTTGACGCATTCCCCCTCCTCCGCCACGCAGCATCGACCAACCGGAGGGGCCGAGCTTAATTAGCCGCAAGTACCCACCACCACCACCCTTTGCTCCCTTTTCGCGCGCAAATTAAGCTAGGCCGTCGCCGCCGTCGTTTCCGCCGCCGGCTGGCCGGGCAAGATGCCGGGGGCCGTGATCGTGCATCACCACAACAGGTACAAGACGTACCCCGGCGAGGTCACCGGCTTCGTCTTCTACTCCTGCCTCGTCGCCTCAGTCGGCGGCTGCATCTTCGGCTACGACATCGGCATGGCCGGTAATGAATCCGTCGCCGCCCTGTGCATGCACGCGTAATTGTGTGTGGGTGTTGGTTTCCTGGCTCTGACTCTGTTTTCTGCGCTGGCGGCGCTGCGGATGACTGCAGCCAGTTTGACGTCGACGGAGTCGTTCCTGCTCTTGTTCTTCCCGGACATCTACCAGCAGCAGAGGGATCAGGTGATCACCAACCAGTACTGCAAGTTCGACAGCCAGGAGCTGTCCCTCTTCGGTTCCTCCCTCTTCCTGTCCGCGGCGACGGCGTCCCTCTTCGCGAGCCCCATGGCCCGCGCCTTCGGCAGGAAGTGGACGCTCTTCTACGCCGCCGTCGCCTACATCATCGGCGCCTGCATGGGCGGCATAGCCACCACCTTCACCATGCTCATCACCGGCCGCTTGCTCCTCGGCGTCGGGGTCGGCCTCTGCATCCACGCCTCGCCTCTCTACCTCTCGGAGATGGCACCGGCGCAGCAGCGCGGGATGCTCAACATCCTCTTCCAGCTGATGATCACCATCGGGATCCTGTCGGCGAGCCTGACCAACTACTGGACGTCCAGGTTCCTCGGCGGGTGGGGCTGGCGGGTCGGGCTGGGGATGGGCGCCGTCCCGGGGTCCGTCATCGCGCTGGGCTCCCTCGCCATCCCAGACACCCCCATCTCCCTGCTGTCGCGGGGCGAGACCGAGCTCGCCCGCGCGACGCTGTCCCAGATCAGGGGCATCGGCCCCGACGACGTGCGGCAGGAGTTCGACGACCTCGCCGCCGCGTGCGAGGAGAGCAAGGCGGTGGCGAACCCGTGGTGGGAGCTGCTCTTCACCGGCAAGTACAAGCCGCAGCTGACGTTCGCGCTGGGCGTGCCCTTCTTCCAGCAGCTGACGGGCATCAACGTGATCATGTTCTACGCGCCGGTGCTGTTCAAGACGGTGGGGTTCCGGAACGACGCGTCGCTGATGTCGTCCGTCATCACGGGGCTGGTGAACGTGTTCTCCACCTTCGTGGCCGTGGTGACCGCGGACAGGGTGGGGCGGCGGGCGCTGTTCCTGCAGGGCGGGACGCAGATGATCATCTCGCAGATCCTGGTGGGCACCTTCATCGGGCTCCAGTTCGGGCTGAGCGGGACGGGGGCCATCTCGGAGCAGTACGCCATGTGCATCGTGCTGTTCGTGTGCGTGTACGTGGCCGGCTTCGCCTGGTCATGGGGGCCCATGGGGTGGCTCATCCCCAGCGAGGTGTACCCGCTGGCGGTGCGGTCGCAGGCGCAGAGCATCACGGTGGCCGTCAACATGTGCTTCACGGCCTTCATCGGCCAGGTGTTCCTCACGCTGCTGTGCCACCTGAGGTTCGGCCTCTTCTACTTCTTCGGCGCATGGCTGCTTCTCATGACCATCTTCATCGCCGTGCTGCTGCCGGAGACCAAGTGCGTGCCGCTCGAGGAGGTGTCGCACGTCTTCAGGAAGCACTGGTTCTGGAGGAAGTACGTGGTCGACACCAGCGCCGAAGCGCGCGGGGCCGAGATGAGGAAGAGGATAGCGCTAGAGATGAGCTGATCCACATCCGTCTGGAGCCATGCATGCATGGAGATGGAGGTATACATCGGTAGGCAGATCAGAATCAGATCGGTGCAGGCTGAGTCGCGCTTCATGATTACCCAGCTGACAAGACGTACATAGCTAGAGTGCAGAAATTGATTACGCATGCTCATCGGCCGACCAGCAAGCTAAATTAGTTGATGTTAATCCTGGTGTTGTAGAATTGATCTTAGCATACACTCATCTTGTAATTTTTTCCCTTTGTTTCATGTCAAACTTGTCAATGAAGTATTACAAACAAAAAAAAAATCACAATCTCACTACATGGTCGCTACTGCATGATCAATTGCTCAGTAACCATAGTAGGTTCTACCTTTCAGATGAACGTGTTGCATGGTCTGATACATGCATGGATGCCGATGACTTCTGTTTTCAGTTTTTGCATCACGTGCATGTAGTTTTTTTAACACATTACAGACGCAAACACTCATATATACGTGCATACAATCACCCATATGAACACACATGAGAAACTGAGCTTTCATATCATCTTGAGATTTTACGAAGTAGCCGTAGGCACCTCGTAGTCGACGGGGACGTCTCCTTCCACTGAACATGTACCACTGAAAATCCTGAAATAAATCCAGGATAAATCCGAACACCAGAATGTGAAACCTGATGGGCTGGTGAGACAACTGTCCTTCTAACCATCCAACCACATGTTGGTTCACATCACAAGCATGTAGTTGATGAACATGTATGCATGGATGGGTCTCATGTGCATGTCCTGAATGAATTGATAGGACTATAGGACTATATGCATGTCGCATACATATGAAAAAGATGGACAATTAAAATCGTCGCATTCTTATAACCCTTAAAGAAGAAAAAATAGAATTAAGTGCAACCCTTTAAGAAGAAAAATGAATAAATTACATAGAAATTATGCATTTTTATAATATGCAAGTATTAGCATATAATAAGAAAAATTTCGCAAAAACGAAGTTTCCTAAGAAGGAATGGATCAGTGGCATTGGTATTATTCTTAAAAAGAAAGAAAATGAAATAAAAATTAAAATGAAACCAAAATAATGAAGTTTCTAAGAAAGAATGAATTGACGACATTGATATTTTAAGAAAAAGAAAATAAAACAAACATTGACAAAATTTGCTTACCATTTCACAAAATTTGCACTTTTTTATAATATGCAGGAAGAAACATATATTAGTGAAATTTTTGCAAAAGAATGTTTTCTAAGAATGAATAAATTAGTGGCATTGATATTACCCTTAAAGGTGCATGGAAATAAAATAGAAGCAAAAGCAAAATCAAAATATTTTTTTTCTCTGGAAGAACAAATTTGTGGCACTGACATTACCCTAAAAAAGAAATGAAAGGACTAAAACAATATAATATAATGAAGTTTTCTATGAAAGAATGAATTAGTGACATTAGTATCACCCTTTAATAAGACAGAAGATGAAATAAAAATGAAAACAAAATCAAAAACATTATAAAATAGAATGAATTAGTGGCAATATTATTGCCCTTTAAGAAGAAAAAAATTAAAGCAAAGCATGACAATATTTGCATACAGTTTACACAGAAATTGCGATTTTTATAATATGCTAGGATAAACCTACAATAATGAAATATTTTTAAGAAGGAATGAATTAGTGGCATTGGTATTACACTTAAAGATGAAATGAAATAAAATAAAAATAAAATTGGAATAAAAATAGTTGATTTTCTAAGGAAGAATGATTTTTTCGCACTGATATCACCCTTTAAGAAGATAGAAGTTAAGATAAAAACAAAAAAAACATAAATAAGGAATTTTTATAAGGATGAATGAATTAGCAGCATGGTATTACCTTTTAAAAAGAAAGAGAATGAAATAAAAACTAAAACAAAACCAAAATAATGAAGGTTCTGTGAAAGAACAAATTGGTGTCAATAGTGTTGCCCTTTAAGAACATAATAAAAACCAAACAATGACAAAATTTGCATACAATTTACACAGAAATTGCACTTTTTTATAATAACAAGAATAAACACATAATAATGTAAGTTTTACAAGAAGGAATGAATTAGTGACATTGGTATTACCTGTACAGATGAAATAAAATAATAAAGAATAAAACCAAAAGAAAAATCAAAATCAATATATAATAATTTTCCTAAATGATAAGTGTCACACGTGTGGCATGAAGCAACATGGTCCAAACATCCCCACTACCATCCATTTTGACACATCAAACAGATGAGATCAGTGAAATCTTTTTTGTTTTCGGACTTCAAAATATTTCATCTCTTAAATAAAAAATCTGATTAAAAGTCCGTTTTCATCATAAAATCCATCTTGAAGAGATCTTCAAAACTAGATCACATATTGATATGTTTTGACGAAATTCTTTTTTTGGGGGGGGGGGCAAAAGTTGCCATGATGTTACATTGAAGTTGCCATAGTGTTTACACTAAAGTTGTCATGATATGTTTCATCAATTTTTCTTCTTCTAGATTTAAAGCTACCATTGTATTTCAACTAGTTTTCACGGCAAATTTTATTAATTAACCATGGCATTTTTTAGTAATTAACCACAACAGATTTAATTCATGGATCATGGTAATCATTTATTATGTAAAATTTAGTTTATAGATCATAGCAATTTTAGTATTTTGACCATGGCGATTCTAGTATTTTGATCATGTAATTCTTTTTGTATGAACCATGACAAATTTTTGTGCATGTATCATGGAAAATTTAAGTAATTCTCAATGTCAATTTTAGTTTCTAGTTCATGGCAAATTTTAGTCATTGCCTATTCATTTTTAAAGTACTTTGATGACGAATTCCTTTTAATTATGAAGCATGTCAAAATTATTTCATGGATCATGGCAATTAGTAATTCTCCATGGCAAGTTTAGTCTCTTAATTCCCTTTTTTATAACATGTCAAAATTTACTTTAAACGTAGAAGAAAAACTTGTTGAAACATATCATGGCAACTTCAGTGTAAACACCATGGTAATTTATGTGTAATAGACATGGTAACTTTTGGCGCCAAAAAATATCATCGAACCATATTGATATGGGCTCTAGTTTTGAAGTCCTCGTCGCGATGGATTTAATGGTGAAAACGGATTTTCAATCGGATTTTTCATTTAAGAGGTAAAACATTTTAAAGTTTGGAAAACCCAAAATATTTCGGTGACATCATCTATTTTTTCCCTGTTTGCATGCATGTGTGAAAGAAGCAAAAAGACTGACGTGTCACAATGGATCGCTAGAAGGGCGTTTGGCCTGACCTCCTTCAGCCCACACGTGTAGGCGGAATTACTTCGTACCACAGGTGTGGCACTTATCAGGGTCCATACTTTTTCTAAGGAAGAATGAATTTGTGGCATTGATATTACCCTTTAAAAAATAAAATGAAAAAAATACTAAATTAAAATCAAAGTAATATTTTTTTCTAAGGAAGAATGGATTAGTCGCATTGGTATTACCCTTTCACAAGAAGCAAAATAAAATAAATCTAAAACAAACAATGACATAATTTTCACATGATATACACAAAAAAATGTTTCCTAAAAACGAAATATCTAGTGGCATTAATATTACCCTTAAAGAAAAAAATAAACTAAAATAAAAACAAAAACAAGATCAAGACAATGATGTTTTATTAGGAAGAATGAAATAGTGGCATTGGTATCATCCTCTAAGAAGAAATAAAATGTAAAAAAACTTGCACACAAATTTGCATTGAAATTGCACTCTTCGGTATGCAAAAGGATAATCATATAATATTTTAATTTTTGCAAATACCATATAGTATTTGACTATTTGTATGACAGTCACCCAACATTTCGAAAATAACCAAAAAATAATTATAATAACCAACTAATCAAGAAAAATAAAAAATAAAACCACATTATAACAGAAAAAACAAAGGGAGAGAGGTGGACCGGGTCATCAGATGGGCTACATAGAGCTTGTTGGGTCGCACAGGTTAATGTGCCATCTTGTTAAGGAATTTACATACCCAAAATAAGGGGCCAGTCAAAAGTTTCTGGCCCAAAACAAGACACATCACATAGGAGAAAAAAAGGAGCACAAATCTTAAAGTATCAATTAACGGTCAGAAAAATTGGCTGATCCAAATTTAGTTTTCACGTAGCTTACATCTGTCTAAAGTGCACCCAACGACATATCAACATAGAGGCAATGCATATTCTTCAGGTTTTTAAAGAACCTTGTAGCTAGATCAATCTTCTTATACAAACCATCCATGTTGACACATTGATTTTTGTGCTTCACACAGAAAGAAATTAATCTCTTGAATAAAATCTTTTTGTGCACTATCATCTGACAAGTTCTACAACTCCTATTTTGTGATTTCAGGGAGACCAATGGCATCTATGATGTCTTCATTCCTCTTTGTAATGCTTTGTTTAAGTCATATGTCATGCCAAATATGGTCACCATCAATTTTGCCATGCAAACAAACTCAAATGAAGTTAACATAGTTTGTGCTGCTATCTGAAATGCCTCACAGGGAGCCTAGTATTTAAACTAAGGCATAACCTAATGGTGGAAAAGGGCTGATGCCTTGGCACCCACCCAGGTTCAAGGCGTGCTACTTGCAATTTGGATTTGTTGCACCAGCTATACTATAGGGGCCTCTCTCACAGTCTTTTCGTCAAAAAATTATGCATATAGAAATACATGTATAATATATTTCATGGAAAATTTCATAACAGTATATTTTTATGTGGGGCATATAAGAAAAAAAATACAAATACATATGTGAAGTTTTCTAAGAAAAATATGAATTACCCTAACGAAGAAAGAAAATAAAAAATAAATGAACGAAAAATACTTCACACAATTTGCATTGAAATTGTGCATTTTTATAATATGTAAGAATAAGCATACAATAGTGCAGTTTCCACACTCTAATATAATTTACACATATATTGCATATTACATATATAAAAATTTACGCACATAACCAATATGCGCACATACATATAAAGAGAAAAGAAAAACTAACTCAAAAAAGGGGGAAAGGAAAAAAACAGAATCAAGCACACATGAAAACATGAAAAAGTGTTGCATGCACAAATATAGGAGAAAATTCAACAAGAGAAGAAATCGGCCAAGCATCACTAAACCAAGACCTAATAAAATATGATATTCTAAGGTAGAATCAATTAGGATTACTAGTATAACCCTGTTAGAGTCATGCACATAAATAGATGAAAATACTATGGTCAAATACAATAATAAAAATATGATATTCTAAGGTAGAATCAATTAGGATTACTGGTAAAATCATGTTAGAATCATGCACATAAATAGATAAAAATACTATGGTCAAACAATTAACTAAACAACAAGAAAAATGAAAGGAAGTGAAAAATTAGCACACATAAGAAGAAGAAAACTAACAAAAATGGACAATTATAAACGTGTGCCTACTTTTTTCTGGTTCAGTCCAATTGCTAACCACCATCTGATCGAGTTCCAAAGGCTCAGCTGCCTTTCTTCTCGCCATATGCTAAAAAAATAAAAATCAAAATCAAAACCAAAAATGAAGTTTCCCGAGGAAGAATGAATTAGGGGCATCAGTATCACGCTTAAAGAAGAAATAGAATAATAATAATAATTAAGAGTACTAGTATTACAAAAAATTAAAACAAAAAATGAAGTTTTCTAAGAAATAATAAACTATTGGTATTACCCTTAACAGATGAAAAATTAAAACAAATGAAGGAAAATATTTACACACAATTTGTAAGGAGATTGCACATTTTTCTAATATCCGAGAATAAGTATATAATTGTACAATTTCCAAACTCTTATATAATTTAGACACACATTTTAAATTACTCACATGTATAATAATTTACACATGTACCCAACATGCTCAAATACACATTTTTTTTAGAAAAGGGGGGCCTCCCCGGCCTCTGCATCAGAACGATGCATACGGCCATAAATATAAGTAAAAAGGTTTAACAGAGTCTAAAAGTTTGAAAATGTAAATAGAGGGAAGCTCACAGAGAGCCTCGATGCAAACATAACAAAGGCCATAAAGCCACAACCGGCTGGCAGAAAAAAGATAGGAAAACTAATCGCCTATCCTATTACACGTCCGCCATCCAAACCGGTTGAAGATATCTCGCGCAACCATCTCCCACCGGACAGATCCAGTAACCAAACGCTCCCTGGCCGCCATCGGAGTGAGTAAGGACCACAAACGGATCAGCGCCATAGCACGGAATAAAACCTGCAAAAAATGAATAGTTGTTGTTCTGTTAAAAGCCAAATCATTCCTGCAGTTCCAAATTGCCCATAACAACGCACATACTCCAACACGAATGTGTCCAGCGGTTTCGGACTCTATCCCAGCCCGCCACGTTCCAAACAACGAACCTACCGAGTCCGGTGGAGTAATGTTAAAGGCAATTTGCACCGTGCGCCATAAGACTCTCGCCAATGGGCACTCGAAGAAGAGGTGCTTAATGGTCTCGTCCCGATCACAGAAGCTACACCTAGTAGAGCCTGTCCAATTGCGCTTAACCAAGTTGTCCTTTGTTTAAATGACTTGTTTATGTACAAACCACATAAACACTTTAATCTTCAAAGGAACTTTAACTTTCCAAACATGTTTGGAACTAGGAATGACGCTAGAGTTAATGACATCGATATACATCGACTTAACCGTAAACACTCCAGACCCAGTAAGTTTCCAACACAATTGATCGGGCTGATGAGCTAACTGAACCTCCATCAGTCTAGTCACCAGATGAAGCCAAGCTTCCCACCTATCACCAATAAGCACCCTCCGAAACTGGATATTAAGGGGAACAGACTGCATAATCGTTGCAACCAGCGCGTCACGTCGTTGAACAATACGATACAGGGACGGATACTGTAACGCCAATGGTGTATCACCAAGCCACGTATCCTCCCAGAAATGGGTATTGTTACCATTACCGATGACAAACTTTGTTCTATTAAAGAAGGCGGCCTTAACTCTCATAATCCCCTTCCAAAACGGCGAGTCCGTTTGTCTCACGGTCACCTGTGACAAAGTCTTGGACTGCAGATACTTGTTACGAAGAATCTGTGCCCACATTGCGTCTGGCTCAACAGATAACTTATACAGCCACTTACTGAGAAGGCATCTGTTCTTGACCTCAAGATTCTCAACACCCAGACCCCATTGGTCCTTTGGTCGACAGATTACATCCCATTTGGCAAGTCTGTACTTTCTCTTAAGATCATCACTCTGCCAAAAAAATCTTGATCGGTAAAAGTCCAGCCTTTTCCGAACCCCAACTGGCACTTGGAAGAATGATAGAAGGAACATCGGCATACTCGTGAGCACCGAATTGATAAGAATCAGCCGGCCTCCATAAGACATGAGTTTGCCCTTCCAGCAACTGAGTTTTTTCTCAAACCGATCCTCGATGTAGTTCCACTCTCTATTTGTTAGCCTACGATGGTGAATGGGTATACCTAGGTACGTGAAAGGTAAAGCCCCTAACTCACAATCAAACAATTTCCTATAAGCCTCTTGTTCCTCCTTGGCTCTACCAAAGCAGAACAACTCGCTTTTGTGAAAGTTAATCTTTAATCCGGACAATTGTTCAAATAAGCATAACACTAGCTTCATATTTCTCTCTTTTACCAAGTCATGCTCCATAAAGATGATTGTATCATCAGCGTACTGCAGAATGGAGACACCCCCGTTAACCAGATGAGGCACCAAGCCACCCACCTGACCGGCCTCCTTTGCCCTTCCTATAAGAATTGCCAACATGTCCGCCACAATGTTGAACAAAACAGGAGACATCGGATCACCTTGCCTCAGGCCTTTGTGTGTCTGAAATAATGACCTATATTGTCATTCACTTTAATTCCAACACTACCTTTTTGCGTGAAGGATTCTACCTGGCGTCACCAAGCTTCATCGAATCCCTTCATACGCAAGGCCTGTTGAAGGAAGGGCCATTCGACTTTGTCATACGCTTTCTCGAAATCCACTTTGAAAATAACCCCGTCCAGCTTTTTCGTGTGGATCTCATGGAGCGTTTCATGAAGGACCACAACCCCTTCAAGGATGTTCCTGTCCGGCATGAAAGCAGTTTGGGTAGTGATGAAGTCATGTACCTAGGGTAGGGTCATGGACCTATCTAGGATACCCTACCCAAGGACATCCTTAGAAGAAGCTACCTTCCAGTCGACCAAGAGAGACTTCACTCGACGAACTCAAGGACACTCGACGATGAAGATAGCCACTGGACCATGAAGCTAACCACTCGACGACCAGGAGACCTAAAGTCACTCAGCACGCAACGGTCTGTCATTAAGTAGATTTAATAGTCTTCATGGTCCTTTATGAGGGCGTTACTAGTAACCCCCTGTCTTAATGTACTTAAACCCTGCATAACTGAGGGCCGGAGGGGTCTGGCGAACTCTATATAAGCCACCCCCCTCCTCAGTGTAAAGGGTTGGCACCCCTGTAACTCATATACACAGAAACCAGTCGACCGCCTTCGGGCTCCGAGACGTAGGGCTATTACTTCCTCCAAGAAGGGCCTGAACTCGTAAAACACTCGTGTGTACAACTACTCCATAGCTAGGATCTTTCCTCTCCATACCTACCCCCATTCTACTATCAGACTTAGAACCACGACAGTTGGCGCCCACCGTGGGGCAAGTGTCTTAGCGACTTTTTGGAGAAGTTGCAATGTGTCTGATTGCCTTCATCATGGTTTCTGGCGGAGCTCTGGTCGAGGGCCACGAGATCCGTCTCGGTGCGCTCGCTTTCATCGCCGACGACTCCGCTTGGCTCCAGGAGGCACCACTCGACATCGACGCGCTCCTCGTCCGTGGGGCGACGCACTTTCGGGCGTGTGTCCGCGGCGTCCTGCTGTGGTAGCCGTCGACCCCATACCGGTCGACTCTTGTGCCGTCCTCCCTCCCTGTCTCCCGCCAGCGCAAGCGCTCTGGTCGGTCGAGGCTTCAGCGATGGGTGAGACACGCAGTGGCTCGCCAATCGGCCACCACCCAAGTCGCGGCAATTGAGCCCGACGAATCTCTCTACGGCCTGTTCGATCTGTCGACTGGCTCCGTAGAGACTGCATCCGAGTGCGATAGCAGTGAACTAGCGGCAGAGGTCCTGATGGTCAACGGGCCTCGTAGCCCTCCCGGTTTCTCCCGCGTCAACGGGATGGACGATGGAGGCGACCCCGCTCAGGCCCACGAAGAATATCAGCCCGAGCCACTCACTTCTCAGCAAAGAGAAGATCTTTATCGCCGAAACATGGATGCCCTACATACCCATCGCAGGAGAAACTCCTGAGGCTCGTGCCTTGGAAGAGGCGCGTTTGGCCAACTTGGCTGAACGCACTCGACTGGAGAACCTCCAGCGAGAACTCGACGAGCGTGCGCGTCAACGAGTACCTGACTCCAGCCGACGTCAGCTCTTTCCGCAACCGACTCAGGTATATCGAACCCCGATTCAGAATTTGGCAGCTGCAGCCCGTATAGCGGAGTCAATTCAGCCCTCTCAGTCGAAGGCTGGAAGAGGCTTGATGCAGATCAGGGATTTGCTCCGGGCGGCAAGAGATCAGAATTCAGTTGTGTCACAGTCGCGCAACATGATTCACAGTCGATCCGTCGCTGCGAATACTGTTCAGTCGGCTCACAGCCCAAGGTCACCTCCGAGACGCATGGGACGTGAAGGCCGGCGGGACCACTATGATGGCCGATTTGATCGTGATGATAGGCGTCGAGTGCCCACTCCTCCCCCGAGAAGTGGGTCTAACGCCCATCGGCAGCAAGATGAGAGGCGCCAGCTCAGTGTTGGGTGGAGAGCTCCGGTCGACCCCAGAGAACCAGGCTTTGATGCGAGATCCATCATCGTACAAGGTTTGGTCGATCGGAACAGAGCTCATAGAGGTGGCCATGACAGAGATGCGCCCACTGGCAGCCGAGTCCATGTTTCAGGTCTAGAATGCTTTAGCAGAGCCATCAGAGCCGCAGTGATACCCCCCAACTTCAGGTTGGCGACTGGAGTGAGTAAGTTCACCGGAGAGTCCAAGCCTGAAACTTGGCTTGAAGACTACCGAGTGGCGGTACAGATTGGTGGTGGTAATGATGAGGTGGCCATGAAGCATTTGCCACTCATGCTAGAGGGTTCGGCCAGGGTGTGGTTGAATCAGTTAGCTCCTAGCAGCATTTACACCTGGGAAGATCTTTCCCGAGTGTTCGTCAGGACGTTCGAAGGAACTTGCAAGCGACCGGCCGGATTGACAGAGCTGCAAGTCTGCGTACAAAAGTCGAGTGAAACATTGAGAGATTACATCCAAAGATGGATCACTTTGCATCATACCGTGGAGAATGTGTCGGACCATCAAGCGGTCTGCGCCTTCAAGGATGGTGTCAAGAACAGAGAGTTGAGCCTAAAGTTTGGTCGAACCGGAGATATGACCCTGAGTCGAATGATGGAGATTGCCACCAAATACGCTAACGGTGAAGAAGAGGACAGTCTTCGGAGTGGCAAGTATAAACCGAGTCAATCGGAAAAGGGAAACTCCAGTCGGAAACAGAAGTGGAAGGCCGAGCCAGTTGCTCCTGGAGAGGCTCTGGCCGTGACTCAGGGCAAATTCAAAGGCAAGCCCAATGATCTTGGAACCCCAAGAAGGTAAAAGATAAAGAAGGAAATGACGTGATGAATCTACCGTGTCACATCCACACGAAGAAAGACAAAGAGGGTAACTTCATCTACCCAAAAAAATACCACTCGCCAGTGCCGGCTCTTAATCCAGCAGTTTCAAGGGAAACAGCCCAAGGACAAAGAGAAGGAGTCGGACAAGGCTGAGGACAAGGAGGACAGTGATGGAGGGTACCCTCATGTCAATTCCACCCTGATGATTTTTGCTGATGTAGAGAGCAAAAGTCGACTGAAAGTGATCAACCGAGAGGTAAATATGGTCGCCCCGGCGACACCAAGCTATTTGAAATGGTCGCAAACTCCCATTACGTTCGACCAGTCCGATCACCCTAGTCACATTGCCACCCCTGGGAGGCAAGCGCTGGTGGTAGACCCAGTCGTCGAAGGCACTCGACTGACGAAGGTATTGATGGATGGCGGCAGTGGGTTGAATATACTGTATGCAGAGAGGCTCAAGGGAATGGGCATTCCGATGTCCAGGCTCAGCTCCAGCAACATGAGTTTTCACGGAGTCATTCCTGGAAATAAGGCTGAGTCACTCGGTCAAATAGCTCTGGATGTAGTGTTCGGCGACTCGAAGCATTTCCGCAAAGAGAAGCTGACATTTGAAGTCGTGGATTTCCAGAGCACTTACCACGCTATTTTGGGAAGGCAAGCCTATGCCCGCTTCATGGCTCGACCATGTTATGTGTATCTCAAATTAAAGATGCCTGGCCCCAAAGGAGTGATCACTATCACTGGCAGCCGGAAGAAGGCAGAAGAGTGTTTCCAGAAAGGCTCGAAGATTGCGGATGCCCAGATAACAGTGGTAGAGCTGGAAGGATACAAGAAAAATGCAGATCCGAGTGATTTGCTGCGGGCCAAGAAGCCCGCCACAGAGTCAGCGTTCCAGTCGTCAGGGGAGACGAAGCTAGTTCATATCCACCCGACTGACCCCAACGCAGCTCCGACCCATATTTTCACAACACTCGACTCTAAATAGAAAGAAGCGCTCATCCAGTTCCTCTATGAGAACTGGGACATCTTTGCATGGAAGCCAACTGACATGTCGGGTGTTCCCAGGGGGCTGGCTGAGCATCACCTTAGAGTCGACTCAAAAGCGAAACGTGTTAAAGAACATCTTCGACGGTCCGCCGTTCAGAAGAAAAAAGCCATTGGCGAGGAGGTGGCCCGACTCCTTGCAGCAGAGTTTATCCGAGAGATATACCACTCCGAGTGGCTCGCCAATGTCGTCATGGTTCCCAAGTAGGACAACTCACTTCGCATGTGCATTGATTTCAAACATATCAATCGGGCCTGCCCAAAAGATCATTTTCCTCTCCCTTGCATCGACCAAATTGTCGACTCGACTGCGGGATGCGAGAGATTGTCTTTTTTAGACGCCTATTCTGGGTATCATCAGATCCGTCTGTATGGACCTAACGAAATCAAAATAGCTTTCATCACTCCATTCGGGTGCTTCTGCTATATCACCATGTCATTCGGTCTCAAGAATGCCGGAGCCACGCTCATGAGAATGATTCAAAAGTGTTTACTCACTCAAATCAGTCGGAATGTGGAAGCGTACATGGATGATATCATGGTCAAGTCACGAAAGGGTTCCGACCTATTGACTAACCTAGCTGAAACATTTGCCAATCTCAGGAGATATGATATCAAGCTCAATCCATCACGTGCACATTCGGAGTGCCTGGCGGAAAGTTACTAGGTTTTCTCGTTTCAGAACGAGGAATCGATGCTAACCCAGAAAAAGTTGGCACCATACTCCGAATGAGACGCCCTGTGCGTGTGCACGATGTCCAGAAGCTTACTGGATGCTTGGCCGCGTTAAGTCGATTCATCTCTCGCCTCGGTGAAAAGGCGTTGCCTCTTTACCGACTGATGAAGAAGGCAGACAAGTTCGAGTGGACTCCAGAAGCTGATGCAGCATTTGCCAAGCTAAAAGCTCTGCTCTCCACCCAACCGGTGCTTGCTGCTCCAATCAGCAAAGAGCCTCTGTTGCTTTACATTGCAGCCACAGGACAGGTCGTCAGTGTAGTACTTACGGTCGAGCGGGAAGAGGAAGGTAAAACCTTCAAAGTTCAGCGCCCAATGTATTATCTCTCTGAAGTTTTGACCCCATCGAAGCAACGATATCCTCATTATCAGAAGCTCGTATATGGGATCTACATGACCATGAAGAAGGTTGCTCATTATTTCTCTGATCATGACATTACAATCGTCAGCAACACTCCATTGTCAGAGTCTGCACAACAGAGATGCAACTGGTCGAGTGGCTAAATGGGCGATTGAACTCCTTCCCCTTGATATCAAATTTGAGGCAAAGAAAGCCATTAAGTCCCAGGCTATAGCAGATTTCCTTGCCGAGTGGGTTGAACAACAGCAGCCGACTCAAGTTCACTTGGAGCATTGGACCATGTTCTTTGATGGCTCTAAGATGTTAAATGGTTCTGGTGCTGGGGTAGTTTTGGTTTCTCCCCGAGGAGGTAAGCTCAGATATGTGCTCCAGATCCACTTTGATTCCTCCAACAATGAAGCTGAATATGAAGCACTTTTGTATGGGTTGCGCATGGCCATTTCACTCGGCGTCCGTCGCCTTATGGTTTATGGCGACTCAGATTTGGTGGTCAATCAGGTGATGAAGGAGTGGGACATTAGAAGCCCAGCCCTGACTGGATACTGCAATGCAGTGAGGAAGCTCGAAAAGAATTTCGAAGGGTTAGAGCTCCACCATATACCCCGACTGAAAAATCAAGCGGCTGATGATTTGGCAAAGATAGGATCCAAGAGAGAAGCCATCCCCAGTGATGTGTTCTTGGAGCATATCCATACTCCATCAGTCATAGAAGATCCTTTTACCGACGAAGCCCCGCAACCTAAGAGTGTTACGGATCCGACTGAGGTTGAAGTTCTAGCAGTGGTCGACCTGGTCATGGAAGTTTTGGTGATCACTCCCGATTGGACAGTACCGTATATCGCGTATATCTTGAGGAAAGAGCTCCCGGAGGATGAAGAAGAGGATCGACAGATCGTTCGTCGATCTAAAGCCTTTACTGTGATAAGGGGCAGCTGTACAGAGAAAGCGCGACTGGAGTTAGTCAGAAAGGCATAACAGTGGAGGAAGGTCGAATAATCCTTGATGACATCCACTCGGGGACCTGTGGCCATCATGCGTCTTCCCGGACCATTGTGGCCAAAGCATACCGAGCCGGATTTTATTGGCCAAGAGTAAATGACATGGCAAAGGAGATAGTCGACAAGTGTGAGGGATGTCAATTTTACTCCAATATGTCACACAAGCCTACCACAGCTTTAAAGACCATACCACTTGTTTGGCCCTTTGCTGTATGGGGGTTCGATATGGTCGGCCCTTTGAGAACTGGCAGAAGCGGTTTCACCCATGTGCTGGTAGCAGTCGACAAGTTCACCAAGTCGATTGAGGCCAAACCCATCAAGAACCTCGATGCCGGTACTGCTGTCAGCTTTATCAGAGAATTAGTGTTCAGATATGGAGTCCCGCACAGCATCATCACTGACAATGGGTCAAACTTCGATTCCGAAGAATTCAGAGCTTTCTGCATGTCTCAAGGCACACGAGTCGACTATGCTTCAGTCGCCCATCCACAGTCGAATGGACAGGCAGAACGAGCCAACGGCTTGATTCTCAAAGGGTTGAAACCCCGTTTGATGTGTGACCTCAAGCATGCGGCTGGTGCATGGGTCGACGAACTTCCCTCGGTGCTTTGGGGGTTAAGGACCATGCCCAACCGGTCGACTGGAAGAACTCCGTTCTTCTTGGTCTACGGAGCTGAAGCAGTCTTGCCGAGTGACCTTCTCCACAATGCTCCTCGAGTCGAGCTCTACACCGAAGCTGAAGCAGAACAAGCACGGCAGGATGCAGTCGACCTCTTAGAGGAAGAAAGGGAGATGGCCCTGATTCGATCGACCATTTATCAACAAGACTTACATTGCTTCCACGCCAAAAACGTGAAGAGTCGAGCCTTCCAGGAAGGAGATCTGGTTCTCCGAGTGGATCAGCAGAAACCACACAAGCTTGCTCCTTCTTGGGAAGGTCCCTTCATCGTCACCAAGGTTCTCCACAATGGAGCATACCGTTTCTACAATGTCGAGCATCAGATCGACGAGCCCCGAGCTTGGAACGCGGAGCTTCTCCGCCCCTTTTACACTTAAGTATTCACTCGGATGAGTTGTAATAAAAGTACTTCTGTAGTTTATTTATCAAAGACAAGAAATTTATAGTTTTCCCAGTAATTGTTATTACTTTTGTCCACATAAAGCAATCCCCCAGTGGGTGGCTTGGCTGCGAATCTGATTCGCCTAAGTCTGTAAAAAAAATCCTAACCGAGTGGTGAGCCAGCCTCCCACTCGAAGGCTTAGCTGCGAAATCCGTTTCGCCTAAGTTAAACAAAATCCTACCGAGTGGTAAGCTAGCCTTCCACTCGGAGGCTTAGCTGCAGTCCAAGTACTGGCCTAAGTTTTTGAAAATCCTACCGAGTGGAAAGCCAGCCTTCCACTCGGAGGCTTAGCTGCAGTCCAAGTACTCACCTAAGTTTTTGAAAATCCTACCGAGTGGAGAGCGAACCTTCCACTCGGAGGCTTAGCTGCAGTCCAAGTACTCGCCTAAGTTAAAAAAAATCCTACCGAGTGGTAAGCCAGCCTTCCACTCAGAGGCTTAGCTGCAGTCCAAGTACTCGCCTAAGTTAAACAAAATCCTACCGAGTGGTAAGCCAGCCTTCCATTCGGAGGCTTAGCTGCAGCATTGCGCTCGCCTAAGTACAAATACAACATGCGCTCTGCGAGGAGGACGAGGTACAGGTCGACTGCTACCTCCTTCTCTAGAGGTACGCCTTGAAAATCCTACCGAGTGGAGAGCAAACCTCCCACTCGGGGGCTTAGCTGCAGCCCAGTGCTCGCCTATGTTTTTGAAAATCCTACCGAGTGGAGAGCAAACCTCCCACTCGGGGGCTTAGCTGCAGCCCAGTGCTCGCCTAAGTTTTTGAATATCCTACCGAGTGGAGAGCAAACCTCCCACTCGAGGGCTTAGCTACAGCCCAGTGCTCACCTAAGTTTTTGAAAATCCTACCAAGTGGAGAGCAAACCTCCCACTCGGGGGCTTAGCTGCAGCCCAGTGCTCGCCTAAGTTTTTGAAAATCCTACCGAGTGGAGAGCAAACCTCCGACTAGGGGGCTTAGCTACAGCCCAGTGCTCGCCTAAGTTTTTGAAAATCCTACCAAGTGGAGAGCAGACCTCTCACTCGGGGGCTTAGCTGCAGCCCAGTGCTCGCCTAAGTGTATCGAGGAACAAGTCGATTGCAATGAGCACCTCGCTTTAGCCTGCAAAAGACACCTCAAACCAAATGCAAGCATATTCAACGTCTAATCCAAGTTCGGATAACACCTAACGGAACCGAAAGTGCTCAGGCGCTAAGCCTGTTAAGGTTTGTCGGTTACAAAACTCACTCGGCATACCGAGGCAAATTTAAAGTATCAAGCTCAGAAGTTTTTTACCCCTCCCGTGGAGGGCTGGAAGGTGCAACAAACTCATCCAGGTCGATTCCATCTGCAATCCGAGTGGCAGCGGCGATGAAGGTCTCCATGAAAGATCCGAAATCATGCTTCTTGGTGTTAGCCACCCTAAGGGCCACCAGCTTGTCCTCTCGTGCATCCTTGCAGTGAACTCGGACCAGAGACAGAGCAACATCCGCGCCACACCTGGCAGAAGACTTCTTCCACTCCTGCACTCGACTTGGGACCTCGTTCAGTCGAGTCATTAGAGACTCGAGGTTGTTCTGGAGCGTCTCTCTTGGCCAAAGTGTTGTGTTGATGCGAGAAGTTGCGACCTTCAGCCTTGCGAGATAGTCGACGACAGCAGCA
Organism: Triticum aestivum; assembly: GCF_018294505.1. Taxonomy (NCBI): domain Eukaryota; kingdom Viridiplantae; phylum Streptophyta; class Magnoliopsida; order Poales; family Poaceae; genus Triticum; species Triticum aestivum. Next base: position 173,005,580 of record NC_057810.1, on the reverse strand, counting down.
ACGTGAGATTCAAGCCGGAGCACATTCATGGCGACTTCATCTTTCACGGGAGAGTTGATGGGATCCAGGTTTATTTCCAGTCGACCAGTCTCCTCTTCAAAGTTCTGGCAAAATTCTGCAAGCACAACCACCGAGTCAAGACAACAGTCGGAGATCACAGTTAAAATGTCTGTTTGATACAAAAGATTACCTTCAAGCATGAGGAATAGCTTCTTGGCGAGTCCACCCAGATAAGCCTCCAGATCGTTCTTCTTTCCCACCAACTCCAGGGCAATCTTGTCACTTTTCAGTCGACTGACCTCCTTGTTGGCAGCATCAAGAGCAGCCTTCAGATTGGTGTTTTCTTCTTCAAGCTTGGTGACTGAAGCCAGCTTCTCATCTGCGAGCTTGGTCTTCTCTAAAGCCGCTTTCTGCAACTCAGCCAAGTCAAGGTCTTTCTTCTTCAGGGCATCCCTCACTTTGTTTGCAAAGTTACAGTGAGATCAGATTCTGAAACAAACGAGAGGCAAAGGCAGTCGTCGGAGGCCTCACCAAACATACCTTTAGCTTCCTCCTTCGCCTTCATTAGGTTCTCTTGGGTCAGTTTCAGATCAAGCTCGAGCTGGATGTGTTTGTTCTCCAACTCAGTATAACGAGCCGCAAGGTCGCAGGATTTCTACGAAGAACCAATCGACAGATGTCAAAGACAATTCACTTCCGAGTGACTAAGGAAAAATCATAGCGTTTCTAAGACTACGGCCGAATACGAACATTCGACCACAGTCTCGAGGACTACACCCAGTGGGTGCACTCAGCGTGCCCCACTAGTTTCATCAGTTAGAGTCGACCAGTCGACCAACAACAGCAAAAAAAAATGGGAGGTGTTCTTCAGACTATAGTCGGCTGCCAGCAGTCGACCACAGTCTCGGGGACTATGAATCTATTCGACCTAGTCGAGTAAGGAAAAAACTTAAGACATAAAGACTATGGTCGACTGCCAGCAGTCCACCATAGCCTTGGGGACTACACCCAGTGGGTGCACTCAGCGTGCCCCCACTAACTCGGAATTTCAATCGACACACCCAGTGGGTGTAGGACAAACTCTAGGAATATCAGAAAGAAGAGTTTTCAGATATCATATCCTAACAAAACAGGCAGTGACCGACTGACCTGAACATTACTCTGAAGAGCTGAACTAGCGTCATAGGCTGCTTGGCTGGCTTCTCGAATTGCCTTCACTTGCTCCATCATGACCCCCGCTTGGCGTATTGCTTCTCTGGCAGCACTAGCTTGGTCTTCTGGGACGTGGTAGGTTGAGAAAAGCGAGGGTTGAGCAGCACTCGACGATGAAGGACGAGCACTCGTCAACGGCACCGCAAAGGTTATGGTAGGTCGAGTGACATTGTCTCCCTCCACAACCAATGTCTCGGGTGCTGGCACGTCCTGAGTCGCCTTGCCAGCAGACGCTTTCTTGTTCCTTCTCTGCCTTGGTGGTTCCTCGTCGTTGTCATCGGGAAGGTCGATAACGACGTTAGATGAAGCTGCAGAAAAAGAATCAAAATTAGAGATAAGAAGCCAATCGACTGAAGACGGAACTACAAGAGTCATACCAGGTTTCGAAGTAACAACATCCTCCATCTCCTGATCTTCAGCTCTGGCCGAGGTATCAGAAGTAGCAGCACTTCAGTTCCAGAAGTCAGTCGATTAGCTCATGAGTCGACCAAGAATAAGTTCATGTGGAACAGACAAACTCAAGCTACGCCATTACCCTGAGATAGTGGGGATCACCATCTTCATCTTCGGCAAGACCTTCGCCGACTTCGACGGCGCCACTCGAGATTGCTTCGGAGCTTTCTCAGTCGGCACCGGAGAAGAAGTCCGAGGGCGCTTGGACGACTGCGTGACAGTTGCGACCCCCTTACCACGCTCGGCCGGGGGATCATGGACAAGCTTCGAGCGTCTTTCCGAACGAGGAGGTACAACTTCCTCCTCCTCCTCCTCCTCCTCTTCCTCCTCACCAGAGTCATCACCCTCATCATCGTCGTCAGCATCCGAATCCCACTCTTCCGGGCTTTCGCCCCCACTTCCTTCCTACTCCTCAGTCGGCGTTTGCGCTCCATTGGGCATCGAGTATAACTCAGTGGTGGACTGTCAGACAACAAAACAAAACAAAGATCAATCGACCAATTCGCAAGTGGTCATACCGTGTCCGGTGTGTAGGTACAGTCGAGTGGTGGGATCCTCCTAGCCCCTCGAGGGTTGTCCTTATTCCCTGTGATTGCGGCCACCCACCTCTCCAGTGTGGCGTCGTCGACCGCTTCTGGATGGACCCGAGTGGTGTCTTCGGTACCACAGTACAGCCACATCGGGTGGCCTCGGTACTGAAGCGGTTGGATGCGCCATCTAAGGAAGACCTCCAGAAGATCCATACCCGTCACTCCGTCCCTAACGAGTTGGACTACGCGCTCCATCAACATTCTTACCTGAGCTTTCTCCTCAGGAAGCACCTTCAGAGAAGAGGGTTTGTCCACTCGGTCCATGGAGAACGGAGGGAGACCAATCGACTGCCCCGGCGTTGACTCATCTTGGCAGTAGAACCAAGTCGACTGCCACCCTCTGACCGACTCAGGAAGGGTCATGGCCGGGAAAGTACTCTTATTCCTCATCTGAATCCCAAGACCCCCGCACATCTGGATAACCTTAGTCCTCTCATCATCCGGACTCGCCCTTTTCATCATCTGTGAGCGACAGGTGAATATGTGCTTGAAGAGACCCCAGTGTGGTCGACAACCCAGGAAGTTCTCGCACATGGACACAAAAGCAGCAAGATAGGCAATGGAATTGGGAGTGAAATGGTGGAGTTGCGCCCCAAAGAAGTTCAGAAACCCTCGGAAGAAAACACTTGGCGGCAGAGAGAATCCACGGTCTACATGAGTGGATAGGAGAACGCACTCACCCTCCTGCGGCTGCGGTTGACACTCGGTCCCCAGAAGCCTGGCTGACCCATGGAGGATCAGACCCTCGTTGGCCAGGTCATTGAGATCCGTCTCGGTGATGGTCGAACGGATCCAATCCCCTTGGACCCAACCTTTTGGCAGGCGGGACCTTGACAAAGATCCGCCCCAACTGGACGCTCCCCCCTTCGCTTTCCCCATCGCCGTCGCCTTCTTCGCGTGCACGAGAAGGGGAGGAGGAGAAGGTAGAGAGGAGGAGGCGGGGCTCCGGCCTGGGGGTCGCCGGCGGGGACGACCGCACCACTCCGGCGAGGCTGCCGGCGGGCGGGACGGCAGGAGGCATGCGGGAGGAGGTTGGAGCGGGGCGCTCCTGCGCTGCGGGCGGCAGCGCGGGGTCGGGCCGACTCGAGCCCAGATGGGCTTGGCGGGCCTGGGACAGGCCTGGCAGTGCGGGGAGCGTGGGGAGAGGCGCAGGGCGATGCAGGGAGGCCGCGTGGAGGCCTTTGATTGGCCGTGGCGGTGGTGGAGGCGATGTGGCGGCCGTTGGTTGGCTGGGAAGTGGTGGCGGCGGCGCCAAGTGGCGGGAGGAGGCTGGGGGGGCGTGGAAATGGAGGAGGGAGAGGGCTAGAGGTAGGTGGGGGGCTAGGGGCTGCCCAAAATGGACTAGGAGGTCCATATATAGCAGGGGGCTACGGTTAGAGGGGGGTTTGGAGCCTCCGATTAAAATCCGATGGACCTGATCGCGAGGGGGGGTTGGCAGGCCTAGTTGGGCTGTGAAGAGAGGTTGGGCTGAGTGGAGAGAAGAGAGAGAGAGGCCCGACGGTAGTTTCGAAAGCCGAAACGTCCGACGATTAAACCGGCAACGGTGCCGCTACGGATGACGGTTGGGCTATCAAACGGACTCCGAATGCGATGAAACTTGGCAGACGGCCTGTCTACACTATAATAAGACCGCACGACAAGTTGCAACCCATTCCGAGAGCATTTTTATGCCATTTATAAAATAATATTTCGGAGGTGCCGCGGGCGCGTGCAAGTGTGTCTGGCTCAGAATGGACAACGGAGAGAACCGTGGAAACCCGAACGGATGCAAGTTTTATGAAAACATATGGATGCGATGCACATGATGGTATGAGATGAGATGCATAACAAGAACAAAATGCAAAACAACAGACAAAAACCCAACCACGGAGGAAATAATATATCACATAGCCGGAAATGGCAAGAGTCGGAGTTACGAATATGGAAAGTTGTATCCGGGGCGTTACACCTACATACAAAAGAAAGCATGTAGTAGAAGGGAAAAAAGTCCGAAAAGACGGGACATGCATGTGTGGCTACTACAGAAGTAAACAAGCTTGAAGATTTGACAGAAACAACAATACGCATCAAAGCATCTCCAACAACCGCGCTAGATGTGCGCGCGGAGCGTTTTTGCGCATTCCAGTGGACGCGGGAAATTCTGGCGCGCGACAGTTTTGGTGTGCCGTGTCCGACGGGCTCTATAAGACGCACGCGCCCGAGCCGTCAACCGCACACTCGAGCCCCCCTCTGCCCCCCGCTTCCCTCTTGTTCCTCGCATACGGCGCCCCACCGCCGCGGCGCCCTTCTCCCGATGCTTTCTCCCCGCCGCTGACATGCCTCTATGCCGCCAAAACATCTCCGGCTACTGCGGCGTCCGCGTCTGCCCTTCCGGAGCATTCTATGCGGAGATCTGCTCCGGTAGCTCGCGTCTCGTTCTCGGCATGTTTGAGAGCGTGCATGAGGCCGCCCGCGCGTACGACGCGGCGGCATGGTGCCTCTCGAGGTCTCGCTCATAGATGAAATTCGATGACGTCTGGACGTGCGAGCACGCTCAGGAACTCTCCCCTCCACCGCAGCTAGTAACTGACACCGACCGTCAAGAACACCGTCGGCAGCAGCGCCGCCTCCTCATCACTAAGGGGGATGAGCGAGCCATGGCGGATTGGCGCCAGCGCCACCCACAGGACGTCGCCAACAAGAACGCCTTCTGGGCGGAGAGGAGGGCAAGGCGGCACGCGGAGCGCACCACAAAAACAGACACATCCATGACATTTTGGGCCAAACGAATTTTTTCTCATGCTTATGACACTTATATGACGATAATTGTGACAAAACCATGTATCATCATAGATGTGGTGGGCTCCTACTTCTATGACAAAAAATCATGACAGAAAATGGGCTTTTCGTCTTGGGCGGGCCGGGGACGCACCTCGTTGACATTCTTTGGGCCGCCCATGACATAAAAAATCATGGTAGAAGTGAGGGTGAGGAAATTGTCGCGGAGTTCTCGGTTACGGTGGGTCGTCAAGCCTAGCGATGCAGTGTGGTTTGCGCGTTTCTCTCTCGTACGCGCACGTGGTGTGACCCATGTTTGCTATAACTAAACCCGGGTGAGAGAGGCGTTCGCTTACTGAACCCGAGCGATTGCGTGCTGCTACGTACTGAAGTCGATCGATCAATCCCTTCGCTGCTAACTGAACCCGAGCGATTCCTTGGCTGCATGGTGCTGCTAACTGAACCTAAGTGATCACTGAAGCCGATCGAGCCCCCATGCGAGACGTAGACACCCGGTGTGTTGGATTGCCTCTGGGTGAATAGTGCTTGTTGATGCCACACGCGTGATACGTAGAACGAGTCGAGACGTGGTTAGTCGACCTAGCCAGTTCGTTGGCTATGGATGAACAGTTTCCAGTGGGAGTTGGATATGAACAGGACCCTGACCATGTGTAGGCGGTTGTCGTTGGATGAACAGGACCCCATGGTAGTAGGCAGTTGCCGCTGGATCAACAGGACCCGGTGGTAGTAGCCGGTTGCCACTGGATCAATAGGAACCCGAGGAGGCCACCACACCCCAGCCGGTTGGGGGTGGATGAACATGACCCCGTGGAGGCTCTGTGAACAGTAGCCGTGGTGGAGTCTGGAGGACAGCGGTGGATGAACAGTAGCCGGTGGAGCCCTGTCTTGCGGTACACGACATCCCTCCCGATGAACACGACCCCGTTTCGACCCTAGGCACTCCAACACAAGTCTGTTTCCTCCGTTTTGCGGTACGCCACACCCTAGGACCCCGTTTCGACCCCAGGAGGTTGAACAGAAGTCTGTTTCCTCCGTTTTGCGGTATGCCAGACCCCTCCGGATGAACAGGATTCCATTTCGATCATGGCTGGTCAAACAGAAGGCGTTTCCTCCGTTCTGCGGTACGCCAAACCCCGTCTCGGCTGTTCTGTCCAGCTGGCTGGCTCCCGTTGAACAGAACGCATTCCGACCCAGTCTGTTGCCTCCCGATGAACAGGACACTGTTTCTCTATTCCGACCCAGCTGGTTGGCTGCCCGATGAACAGGATGTCGTTGCTGTCGTCCGTTGCCTCTCCATGTACACGAGCCCTGGCCGTCCGTATATATGTGCGAGTACGTGTTTGAGACTACACCCGTATGTATGTACGTGGCCGTATTTTTTGCCCTGTGGCTGTACATACGTGTACATGATTTAGACGAGACTGCGTGAACTGGTACATCGAGTGCTCTACTATGACACATGCCGCTCCTTACTCGGCCACGGTTCATCGCTGCAGAGATACCGATCGACCAGTATGTACGTATACATTCGCGACTAGACAGACAATCCTACGTACAGTTCGACCCGGTGGGTCCCAACTGTCAGGGAGGATAAGGAGGCATTTCCTTGCATGTGAAGATATAGCTGGTGGGTCCCAGCTATCAGGGGGAAGAGTCATTTTTATTGCCCGTAATATGGATGCACTTCCTTGCGTGCGAAGATGTAGCTAATGGGTCCCAGCTATCAGGGGGGAAACATTTTTTTTGCAAAATATGGTAGCCCTTCTAGTGGGTCCCCTTTGTCAGGTGGAGGAATCATTATTTTGCGCTTAATAAGGAGGCCCTTCCTTGCTGCAGCCGTGGACCGAGCTATCAGCCTCTCTAGGTCCAGTCCTCTTCCGATGGAAGTCGTTCCTTGACCACGTTGACCATTGATACGTCTCCGTCGTATGTACTTTTCCAAACACTTTTGCCCTTGTTTTGGACTCTAACTTGTATGATTTGAATGGAACTAACCCGGACTGACGCTGTTTTCAGCGGAATTGCCATGATGTTGTTTTATGTGCAGAAAATAAAAGTTCTCGGAATGACCTGAAAATCCTCACCAAAGATGAAGACCAGGGGGCCCACACCTTAGGGCGCGCCCCCCTACCTCGTGGGCCCCCTGGTGGCCCTCCAACGCCAACTGCAACTCCATATATTGGCTTTCGGGGAGAAAAAAACAGAGAGAAGAAATCATCGCGTTTTACGATACAGAGCCGCCGCCAAGCCCTAATCTCTCTCGGGAGGGCTGATCTGGAGTCCATTCAGGGCTCCGGAGAGGGGAATTCGTCGCCGTCGTCATCATCAACCATCCTCCATCACCAATTTCATGATGCGCACTGCCGTGCGTGAGTAATTCCATCGTAGGCTTGCTAGACGGTGATGGGTTGGATGAGATTTATCATGTAATCGAGTCAGTTTTGTTAGGGTTTGATCCCTAGTATCCACTATGTTCTGAGATTGATGTTGCTATGACTTTGCTATGCTTAATGCTTGTCACTAGGGCCCGAGTGCCATGATTTCAGATCTGAACCTATTATGTTTTCATGAATATATGTGAGTTCTTGATCCTATCTTGCAAGTCTATAGTCACCTACTATGTGTTATGATCCGACAACCCCGAAGTGACAATAATCGGAACAACTCCCGGTGATGACCATAGTTTGAGGAGTTCATGTATTCACTATGTGCTAATGCTTTGTTCCAGTTCTCTATTAAAAGGAGGCCTTAATATCCCTTAGTTTCCAATAGGACCCCGCTGCCACGGGAGGGTAGGACAAAAATTGTCATGCAAGTTCTTTTCCATAAGCACGTATGAATATATTCGGAATACATGCCTACATTGCATTGATGAACCGGAGCTAGTTCTGTGTCACCCTATGTTATGACTGTTACAAGACGAACCACATCCGACATAATTATCCATCACTGATCCGATGCCTACGAGTTTTCCATATACTGGTTCTCGCTTATTTACTTTTCCGTTGCTACTGTTACAATCACTACAAAAATACCAAAAACATTACTTTTGCTGTCTTTACTTTTGTTACCGTTACCACCACTATCATACTACTTTGCTACTAAACACTTTGCTGCAGATACTAAGTTTCCAGGTGTGGTTGAATTGACAACTCAGCTGCTAATACTTGAGAATATTCTTTGGCTCCCCTTGTGTTGAATCGATAAATTTGGGTTGAATACTCTACCCTCGAAAACTGTTGCGATCCCCTATACTTGTGGGTTATCAACCATGCCGCGCCGAGATCACCAAAGCGGTGGACGATGGCGAGGCGTAGGAAGGGAATGACCCAGAGCCGGGGAAGACTCAGCAGTTGTTTCCCACGCGGACGGGAGTACGAAGGTTTACTGGTATGGCTGCAGTCGCTGGAGAATAACAAGAGGTATAGGTCAGTACAGGGATGGCCAGGCTAGCGCTGGGAGTAGGGTGGGGTGGTGAGGCCTGCGCGGCAGCAGAGCCGACCACGGGATGCAGGAGCAGGTGGCACGACCAATGATGGCTTGGGTGGCTGGAGCAAGAAGATCAGAGGTTGAAGAAACACGACAGTTGGATGGACATCGTACGATCACTGCAGCTAGAATCGTTTATATTGACTAAATTGACAAATCATGCGTCCACGTCAACTTAGTAGGCCCATAAGTCAGCCTCCAAATATGGTGGGTCCCAGCAGGCAGGGGGAGTATTCATTTTTTTGTGCGTAATAAGGAGGCACTTCCTTGCGCGTGAAGATATAACTGGTGGGTCCAAGCTGTCAGCGGGAGGAAGTTTTATTTTTGCGAAATAAAGAGGCCCTTACGGTGGGTCCCCACTGTCAGGTGGAGGAATCATTATTTTGTGTGTAATAAGGAGGCACTTCCTTGCGTGCGGCCATGGACCCAACTGTCATCCTCTCCATGGACCCAACTGTCATCCTCTCCACGTACGTGCGGCCATGTCATTCGTTAACCACGTTGACCATGCCACGCCGAGAGCAACAGGGTGGTGGACAATGGTGACGCCTAGGAAGGGAGCAACCCGGAGCCGGAGAAGATTCGACGGTTGTTTCCCACACGGAGGGAAGTGTGAGGGTTTACTGCTTCGTCTGCCGTCACTGGAGAATAATAGGAACTGTGGGCGTGTAGAGGAATGGCTAGGCCGATGGGAGTAGTGTGGAGTGGTTAGGCCTGCGCGGCAGCACAGCCGGCCACGGGAGGCATGAGCAGGCAGTATGGCCGACACTGGTTTGGGTGGCTGGAGCAAGAAGACCAGAGGTTGAAGAAGCAGCACGGCCGTTGGATTAACATCCAACGGTCATTGCTGCTAGAATTGTTTGTGGACTAAGTTGACAAAGCCTTTCGTACACGTCAACCCAGTAGACCCATAAGTCAGCCTCCAAATCTTCCCCAAACAGCATACAACCCAAAATTTCTAGCCAGATTCAAATTAATTTAAAAAATAGACATACCATGATTTAAAATCCAATGAAATTATGCCCGCACAAAAACAATGGAATTTAAAATATCAAAATCCAAAAGAAAAAAGTAATTTGGAACTAATTGCATGTTTGTAGTATTTTTCATTTTACAGTCCATTTCTTATTACTTATAGCCCATTTTCTGGGCAAACGGAATGCATTCCTCCTTGTCTTTAAAGATTTCCGGCCCAGCAGGGCATAGAAAAGCAAGTAGGCCTCCGTTGGTTATTCTGCAAAAAACAAAATAGTTGGGCAATCCATTTTCGAAAAGAAAAAACAAAATTGGGCTTGTCATGTGGTAAACATATGAAATAAAAGTATGGGTTAGACGGGCCACAGCTCCTGCACAACCCAGTTGATACCTTGCTCTGTCCCGAAAACAAAAAAAATATTGCGCGAGCTGCTGGGTTCCGGGTGTTAGCCGCTCCTTGTGCAGTTAACTCGCTTATTGACTACGTTGATAGTGGCGTGCGACCCAGATGTGAGGAAACCATCATGAGGAACCATCTTTTTCTTGTAATAAAGGAGACACTTCCTTGCCTACTGCCATGATCCTTGTGTGTCCCTACTATCATCCTCACCATGTACAATCATCTCTTTATTCCTCTAGGCTGTTAACCATGTTGACAACACCGGAGGGCGATGCCGCGGCAAGTGAACCAAGGCGGAGGACGACGGTGAGGCCTCGAACGGGAATGAACAGGAGCTAGGGAAGATGTGCAGAGTTTTAGGGTGTGATGTGGCCATGATGTGTGTGCGACAGCACAGCCAGCCGTGGGAGGCGGGAGCAGGCGGTCCCACCGGCGTTGGTTTGGCTTTGGCGGTTGCAGGAAGAAGAGAGTGAAGAAACATGATAGACGTTGAATGTCAATCCAACTGTCAAGGTTGGCACAATCGCTTGTTGACTAAGCCGACACCACATAGAAAAACTGGGCTCGTTCACCAGATAACATTCCCAAAATTTCCACCGTTTGATCTTGCATCACAACTAAAACTGCCAGGAAAATGCATTTGTTTTCTGTCCTCTTCCCAGGGAATGTAAGCCACATAACATTCCCAAAAATCAAAGACTCGAGAAAGTGTACCGAACAAGCTAGTGTACCAGTAAAGAGACATTGCTGAGTTTTAGAAAAAATAAAGACGTGCTCATGTAGCTGGTTCGAATCCAAACCTAGACTATGACTACATATAGTGCTATGCTACTCTGCAAGTAATGAAACCGACATATCCAATGTTGCTTCTGCTATTCTCTAGTTACTCTACCTAGCATCAGAAGCTCCGGCTGCAGCAACCATGTCCACTGGTGGCTCGTCCACATGCTCTTCGGCAGGCAACAACCAGATATGCGCTAAGTCGCCACTCGTACCATCCTCTGTGGGTCTCATCACACCCCCACCGACACACTAACCGCAATCGGTTTCTCATCGCAACCCGCTGCCGTTGGTGTGGTGCCACTATTGCAAATCACGCAGAGTCATCTATCGTGTCTCAACTACAATCCTCAACCCTGGCCGAGTCTTCTACAAATGCCTGAATCATGGGGTAATATATGTTTAAGTGTTGTTTGCCTGCTCTCAGTTGCTGATTTTTTAATAGTTCCATTGATGATCTTCCAATTTGGTTCGTGCAAAAAAGGAAGATTCATGTGATTTGTATTTCTAGGAAGTTTCTGATGTGGGGGAATGGAACTCGCTGATTATTTGGTTAGCCGATGAATCTCAATACCAGCATGTTGGGGTGTTGGACAAGTAACTGAAGGAACAACAGAAGAAGAAGATGCAGAGTAGAAGGTTAAAGATGTAGTTCCTCCGATCATGGCCAAGCAACAATTGTTGAACGACCTTGACAACAATGAGGAGATGAAAGAGCTTGTGAAGATAATGGGCAAGATCGTTGTGCTATATATGATGATTGTCTCTTTATTTGCAGTGTATGTAGCACTCGTGATGTATTCAGTGGCTATGACACATGCACTTTGCTGAAACTAGTAATGAACAAAACCTGTTTAGTAGGCTAGGCGTAGTTTTGTGAACATCTAATGATTTCTATTAACGAAAATGGGGGGGTATCCCCTTTTGCTCATAAATAAATAAATAGTAGAGTCCCTTTTGCTAATAAATAAATAAATTAGGCAAGGCCATGTCAGGTAAGCTTTGTTCCCATTCGAAGACGTCGAGCAAATTGCAGTCCGACAGCAAACTATGTCATCAAATACAAGTTTCACAACCAAATATGAGTATAACTAAAAAACAGTGCCATCATGTTTTAGTTGTTATACAATCACCAAAGACAAATCAACATACGTAATAAGTGATGTTCTCACAACAAAGTACTAAACAACAACTCCATCAGGTTTCAGTTGTCATAGCAAACACAATTTCACATAGTAGATAAAAAGTCGTCTTCTCACAAGCAAATACAACAAAATCAATCTAATCATCATCCGCAGCAGCAGCGTCAACATCTTCGCCATGTGTATGAGTCTAAATCATGATTCCCCCCTAGTGTCATCTTCTTCTTCATCCTCAATGTCCTCGAACATTGCTGTCTTATTGATCAACTCTCGTATGTCCACAGCCCGACAAGGAATCTTTTCACCAGCTTTATTGATGTGATGGTTCTCAAAGATATTAGGAACATCTATGGAATCTTCTACATTAGGAGCAGTGTAAGCATCATCTTGTTGTGCAACTTTCATTAAACGAATTCCTCTTCTCAAACCTTTGCAATACTCTGCAGTCATTGCTACATGCATATGTGTCTTCCAATAAAAAATATGTGTTGCTTGATTTGCCAAAATAAAGGGCTCGTCGGTCTGGTACGCCGCCTTGACATTGATGGATTTGAAATAATCATCAGCTCTGGGTTTTGCGATCCTGGAAAATAGGTTATACCAACGACAGCACAACAGAACCACACACGATGAATCTCGAAACTGGAGATATACTACAACCGAACAATGTCTATTATGTTAGCATACATTTCAGTTGTCTCTTCACCGTTCTTATTCGTGCTCATGATGGCACTATTTTGTGTCTTCCTACCATCGTTGCGTGCAAGGGTGTTGTAGCGCACATATCCAACAACGCAAGATTCATAATGTCTTACACGAGTATCAGGACCCATTGCTAGTGCGTGAAGGGCATCATTAACTGCCTGCCCATCCTCCTACATCTTCTTAACCTATGGTTAGAAAATAGACAAGCTGATCATCTTATGTACTCAGTATATTAAAAAAACTAGCAGTGCAATTCAAAAGCTTACCTGGCTCTTGAACCATTTCGCAAATCCTGCCATAACCAGTTTGTCAATATTTCTTGGATTTTGCGACAGTAACCCCTTTTTGTAGATGCTGCATAACATAATGATCACATCAAACATCTAAATATATAAGAATGTGCTGCAAGTTTAGTAGATTACAATGTATAAGCTGCAGTACTTAGCACTTAATCGATATAAGATAGAATCTCAGGACAATTATTCAACACATACCAAACCATTTTGTCCAAATTTTTAGATTTGTCGTCTTGTCGACTCTTCCCCGTAACTCGAAGAGAACAATCGAAAACATTGAGCTCGGGATTGTCTTCACCCACCTCTTTGCTAAGCTGATTAGCTGTTTCAATGTATTTTGAGCAGAATGTCAATGCTTCTATAGCAATGTAGGCATCTGCAATGGACCCTCAGGTCTAGCTCTGTTCCTAACATAGCCCTTGAAAGTTCCTAGCCTCCTTTCAATAGGGTACATCCAGCCATACTGCACTGGACCTCTAAGTAGTGCCTCATTAGGTAGATGAACAGCCAAATGCACCATCACATCAAAGAGGGCTAGTGGATATATCTTCTCAAGGTCGCATAGGATAGTTGGCATCTTGTCTCTAAGACGCTCCAAAGCATCTATCCGGATATTTCTACTGCAGAGTTCTCTGAATAATTGTCCCAACTCTGCAACTGCTCTGTGTAAGTCAGGGCGGCCCAATCCTCTAAGGATAAGAGGTAAACCCCTTTGAAGTAGGATGTGGCAGTCATGATTTTTCAACCCTTATACCTTGTTTCCATCTGCACTGACTCTCCTTTCAAGGTTGGAAGCAAATCCATGTGGGAATCTCACATGTGACAGGACCTTGCAGAATTCTTTTCTTTTTACCTTGTCCAAGACGTACACAGCTGGTGCCATATCCTGTGATGCACCATCATCTTCCACCTGCAAATCGCTTCTGATACCCAGGTGTGTCAAATCAATCCTATATTTTAAGGTATCTTTCGTCTTGCCTTCAATATTAATAAGTGTATCGATAATGATGTCACATATATTTTTCTTGATGTGCATCACATCAAGATTATGCCGCAGATCTAAATCTTTCCAATACTTCAAAGTCCCACAAAGTGGACCTGCGGGTAAACAATAATCTCCCTTCTGCCCTGCCATGCTTCCTTTTCCCGCTACCATTATCGGGATGGTTTCCTAGTGCAATATGCCTGACCTTCTTTAATTCCATTTGCAACTCATCGCAGGTGAGCCTCCACTACAAAAAAAGACACATCCTTGACATTTTGGGCCGAACAATTTTTTTTCTGCCATACTTATGACACTTCTATGATGATAATTGTGACAAAACCCGTTATCATCATAGATGTTGTGGGATCCTACTTCTATGACAAAGAATCATGACAGAAAATGGGATTTTCATCTTGGGCGGGCCGGAGACGCAGCTGCATGACATTCTTTGGGCCGTCCATGACGAAAAAACCATGGTAGAAGCAAGGGCGAGTAAAATATCGGGGTGTTCCCGGTTACGATGGGTGGTCGGAGCCGAGCGATGCATGGAGGTTTGTGCGTTTCTCTCGTACATGCATGCGCGTGGGTGTGAGGCGTTGGGCTCTAACTGAACCCGAGCGATTGCACTACAGGCAACGCGTTACTAAACCCGAGCGATCGATCGATGGCTGTTAACTGAACCTGATCGAGCGATTCCTTCGCTACTATTGCTAGCTGAAGCCTATCGATGCTGCCTATGGATGATCAGTGAGTGTTGCTGGGGGGGTTTGGATGAATAGTTCCCGGTGGGGGTGGATGAACAGGACCCCGTGGTGTTGCCTCTGGATGAACAGGACCCCGATCGATCAAGCTGGTTGGGCCTGGATGAACAGGACCCCATGGAGGGCTGGATGAACAGGATGACCCCGTGGAGGGCTGGATGAACAGTAGACGGTGGAGGGGGTGGATGAACAGTAGCCCGTGAAGGGGTGGTTGAATAGGAGCCCGTGGAGAGGGCTGGTTAAACAGTAGCCGGTGGAGTAGCGCACGGTGGAGGCTGGATGAACATGAGCCCGTGGATGAACAGTCGTAGGTGGAGGCTGGAGGAGGTCGACGGTGGATGAACAGTAGCCGGTGGAGGCTAGAGGAGGTCGGCGGTGGAGATGAACAGTATCCTGTGGAGTCCCGTTTTGTGGTACGCCACACCCCTCCTGATGAACAAGACCCCTGTTTCGACCGTAGCGCTCCAACACAAGTCCGTTTCCTCTGTTTTGCGGTACGCCACACCCGTCCCGATCAACAGGACCCTGTTTAGACCGTAGGAGGTCCAACACAAGTCCGTTTCCTCTGTTTTGAGGTACGCCAGGCCCCTCCGGATGAACAAGATCCCGTTTCGAACATGGCCGGTCTAACAGAAGGCCGTTTCCTCCGTTCTGCAGTACGCCAGGCCTCGTTTTCATCGGCTGTTCCATCCAAGCCCTCCCGATGAACACGATGACACATTCCGTTCCGACCCAGCTGGTTGGCTCCCCATGAACACGACGACGACGTTGTTTCTCCGTTCCGACCCAGCCATGTACATGAGCCCTGGTCATACGTATGCACGAGTAGGCGTTCGAGACCCCGCCCGTATGTACGTACGTGGCCGTATTTTCTTTTTTGCACCCTGGCCATTGTACGTACGTGTACATGCTACGTGCACGCCTCTAGTACGACACATGCGCGCCTCTACATCGACCAGTATGTACGTACACGTTCGCGACCATAATGACAATGCTACGTACGCTTCGACCAGGTGGGCCCGACTGTCAGGCACTTCCTTGCGTGTGAAGATGTAGCTGGTAGGTCCTAGCAGTCAGGGGGGGGGGTGAATCGTTTTTTTGCCCGGACGGACTTCCTTGCGTGCCAAGATGTAGCTGGTGAGTCCTAGCAGTCAGGGGGGAAACGTTTTTTTTCACGAAATATGGTGGCCCGTCCGATGGGTCCCCACTGTCAGGTGGAGGAATAATTATTTTGCGCGTAATAAGGAGGCACTTCCTTGCAGCTATCATGGACCCAGCTGTCAGCCTCTCCATGTATAGTACTCTTCCGATGGAAGTCAGTCGTTGACCATATTGACCACGCCGCACCGAGAGCACCACGGCGGTGGACGATGGCAAGGCCTAGGAAGGGGACGACGCGGAGCCGGGGAAGACGCGGCAGTGGATGCCCACGCAGAGAGGAGGACGAGGGTTCACTGCCGGCCACAGGAGGCAGGAGCAGGCGACACGACCGGCGCTGCTTTGGGCGACTGGAGCAAGAAGACCAGAGGTTGAAGAAGCACGACGACCGTTGGATGGACATAGTACGGTCACTGCAGCTAGAATCGTTTATATTGACTATGTTGACAAAGCCCTTGGTACGCGTCAACTTAGTAGGCCCACAGGCCAGCTTCCGACACGTTGCGCCCTAGATGTCAGGTGGTGGAATCAAATTTTGGGTGGGTGAAGCTAGAATATCCGAGATTGAAGAAGAAGCACGACATCGGTTGGATGGACATCCAATGGCCACTGCTGGTAGAACCGTGTGTTGACTATAAGTTGACAAAGCCTTGCATACATGTCAACTTTTTTTTAGGGGACGCGTCAACTTAGTAAGGCCACAAGTGTGTGGCAGAGAACTTATAGCCCATTTGAGATTTGTAAGAATGTGCATCCCATTTTTGAACTCTAATGGAATTTAGTACAGCCCCATTTACAGTTTGTTTTGATGGGATCCAAAATATTTTTATCCCGAAATTTCTAGTCAGATTAAATACAATTTCAATATAAATTTATATTACGTAAAAATCCAACGAAACATTGCGCTCGCAACAACTAATGAAATTAAAATTTTCAATATCCAAAAATAATATTTTATAAAGTAATTACGTGTTTGGTGCATTTTTTATAGTTACTGCCCAGTTTTTATAATTACATCCCATTTATTATTTCTTAAAGCCCATTTTCTTGTTAAGCCTAATGCATCCCTCCTAGGAAAGATTTGCAGCCCAGCGGGGCGGAGAATAACAACTTAACCTTGCCTACATATTCCTAAAAAAAGTATAGCTGGGCTAGCCATTTTTAGCTTAAAAAAATTAATATCTGGGTTGGATATCTGGCTTGGCCTAGACAGGCCACAGCCCGCCCAGTTAATACCTGTAGTGATGTTTTCGTTGTTGTTCAGAGGAGAAAAATTTAACATCCAGTCTAAACATCGCTCAATAAAAACTCTGCAGTGCTCACACCTCAAAAACACAAATACTGCTCGAGCTGCTTGGTCCCAGCTGTCGGCCACTTCTTGTGCAATTCTCTCATTTATTTACTACATAGGGTGACAATGGTGTGGGACCGTGATGTCAGGAAACCAGGAGAAGCAAGAAAAATTATAGTTTTATATAATAAGGAGGCACTTGCGCACGTGAGGCTATGGCCCTAGTGGGTCCCCACTGTCATCCTCTCCAAGTAAAGCCATCTCCTCGCCCGCGTGCGCTTTCCGCCCGAAACGGTCAGCGTCGCCCGCCTTGCTTACCGGTGCAGGCGATTGCTCCACCTTCAAACGACACAAGTGCCATCCGTCCGTCCGTCTGCCGCCCACATTAATGATACGCGGTTGCCGAGGCAGCTACTCCGGCGCCACTCATCCGTCCCTTCGTCGCCCACCATTGCTATATAAACTGCTGCGCCGGCCATAGCCGTAGTCATTTGCATCCGTTCCCTTTCTCCTGTCGACATCACTACTGCTCACCATGGCTTCCTCGCGCTCCAGCGCTCTTCGGGACGGGCGGACGACGAACCACAAGGAGATGGCAGCCATTGCTACCGACTGGCTGGCTGGCAGGCAGTCGAAGGACAACAACGTCCCAATGGATAACATGGTAGTCGACGATCCGGCGCCAACCCCCTCCTCCGCGCCATCCTCGCCAGTGCATTGCACCATGACAATCGACGAGGCCCGTGCCCAATATATGGACACAGTGAGGCAGAAGTGTTAGGAGCAGTTTCGGGAGGCGCAGGCCGACGCCGCCTACAACCACCATCTCATCCAAGAGCACCTGCAGGCGGAGGACAGATAGCCGCAGAGCGGGCGGAGCAGGAGGCGCTGCTCGACTTGTACCGCTCCGCCCGCGAGGGCCTCCTCGAGCGCTAGCGGTACCGCATGCAGGTGGTAGAGGCTGCAGCCACCTACAAAGAGGGCAATGAAGCGGGCGAGGCACTCTTTGGCGAGACCGACGATGAGGCAGAGGACAATGCTAGCTCCGACGAGTCCCCGCTCCGCTGGCGTCGATGAGGCCCCGCTCCGCCGAGGCCCCACGGCACCAACAACGAGGCAGAGGACATCGCCGGCTCCGCCAAGGCCTACCCCCGCCAACAACAAGGCAGAGGACATTGCCGGCTCAGCCGAGGCCCCATCCTGCCGGCAACGAGGCGGAGGATTTCCCCCGCTCTGCCGAGGCGCCGCCCGCCGACAACAAGACAGAGGACATCGCCGGCTCCACTCCACTACCAATGAGGCCGCGCGACATAGAAAACGAGGAAGAGTAGAACACAGTAGGTCGCCACCGCTGCTACCCTCCGGTTGAAGCCAAGCTAGGCGGGTTGACCATTGACAACCGGTTAGCTTCTTGGCGGCGACGTGGAGTCGGAGAGCTATGTTGGAGAAGGACGCTGCTTCTACTTAAATGCTGGTGCAGTTGGCTGACTGACACGTGGGCCCAACAGGCATCTAGGCCACATGTCAGTTACGCAACTGCACCTGCAGTTAAGTCACTAAAGCTTTTGTTCAGTTCAGCAGACACAGGTGGGTAGCTTCGGTTAAATAATTATACCTCCAGCGCACCCCTTTTTAGTTGAAGAATGTATGAAATGTAATGAAATCTGGCATGTTTATATGAAATCCGACTGTGTATGAATGAATTTATTTTGATTAGTTTGAATTCTTGTATCACCGGCATTGGATGAACATGCAAAACAATACGTACTAGCATTATTCCCAGGGTGATCACCTCGTTTGCAGCAGTTTCACATGTACTCCCTCCGGTCCTTTCTAGTCTGCATACAAGTTTTGTCTGCATTCAAAGTATCTCTACTTTAACCAATCTTATAGAAAAAAGTATGCACTTTCACAATGTGCAAAGTAAGAAGGAACAAAAGGAGTACAAAGAGTTTGAGCAGCTTTTTAGCGTTCCTGTACATTGCAATCAAACACACAGGCCTGGCAATTCATAGAGAACATTCAAAACAATTGATGATTATGCATCTCAGCAATTCAGATGTCGGAGCCAATATTTACTTCACAACTAAAGAATAAAGAAAAAATTGATCGACGCTGCTGACAGCAAAGGGCGTCCCATTCGAAAATATCAAACGCATGTCTTCTTGCTAAAATCAATGAGCAAAATTTGACAAGGTTGTCCCATTCCAAAATATCAAATGCCTACGACTGAGGAATGGGCAGGGTTTGCCATCAGTTCGGACATTGACATGGCACCTCGTGCTAAATAAACCAGTTGTTCTTTTTGTGCAGTTCTACCAAAATCAACCAAATTCGCACGTAGCTTGTATGATTTTGCCCTTATATGTTGGAACGCCTTGAACTTATCGGCACCTCCTTTCTTGTGGTGGTAATGAATGATTCGATGTATTCATGAACATTTTGTGCAATTCCCATTGAAGTCAAGCTGAGCACCCCTGTTTGCAGAAGTACAAAAAAGTGATTAGTATAAAGCAAAATGTACTTTGAATTGACAGTTTAAACATGCACCTACATGGTCCATGTAGAGCACACTTTTAGAAAAATGGAACTCATCGAAAAGAATCCTAGAACAACATTGTACTCACGCATCATAGCAAGAAAATGGAGATTTGTTAGTCCTTCTGAGCTGAAGTTAGTTTGGTCTTGTGGGGAGTAATGTAACCATCCTTCAATTGCTCCTTCTGATGAGAAGATAGACAGGGCTTCTTCATCCTGGCATAATCAGAACTAGTCACTTCACGTACTCCATATTCTTCTTCAGGGGAGGATAATCCTGTTGTGCAAATACAAGAGGACAACTAAATGGTAGCATCCCTGTCTGCTCGAAAAAAAGAAAGGAAATACTTAAAACAACACAGATGAAGCACTTCTCAAGGACAATACCACTTTTTCATGACAGTATCTAAACATTAGCACAACACCAATAGAGATGACAAAGCTCAATCATATGGATGAAATCAGTGGGCGAGTACCAACCTTTGTCAGGAGGCTTATTGTGTAGAGCATACAGATGTAGAGCATACAGATGAAGCACTTCTCCAGAACCATCTGTTGCTATCTACTGTAGTGGCCATGCTTACTATATACTCCTCGATTAGTTTAATGTTTCCAACATCTTCTTGTGCAGTTCCACTAAAATATATGGTATCTTCAAAGAAGATCCCTGTTTGCACAAGTAGAGATAATTACGGATTACATGAAGAGTGGCACCAAATCAGTGGCAAAATAATTGCTCGTTCCAGCCATAGCAATAAATTAAGATGCAAAACTATATCATTACTTGTGTCATTACAGTTCCAGTGCTTCATTACAGCACCGGGAGTTGATTTTTGTTTTTCTTCCGCTTGTTCTTCCCCTTCATCACATGGTTCAATAACAGACAAGCTTCACCTTCAATGTAAGATTTGGCATGTCAAATAGGGAGCACAAGTATATCACTAAACAATGACATTAATTTTCTGATGAAAGTGGCAAAATACAGGCCAACAATTGTGAAATATCCTTATCTTACCTCAATGGGTTATTATGGTGCACATACAGATTGGAAGTCTTGTCTCCATTTGTGCAGTTCACTAAAATCAAGCAACATTACCGTACAAGTAGCACAACATATGAAAGCACACTACAGAATCATGTGAAAGAAGGCTAGTACTGACCTCTCATGACGCGGAATTCAAACAACTCACAAGAAGAAGATCTGAACCAAATTTGCCAACACGGATAGGAAGTAAGATCTCCTCTTGTGCAGTTCCACTAAGATCAAGCAATCAAGCAACGTTGTCGGTGTGACATTTTGGTTGAGCTTCACAAAACACTCTTAAAACAAAAGTGTTTTGTGCAGTGCAACAAAAGGTCACAATGGCAACGAGGTGAAGTAGATAACCCTGTTTACACAGAGGTGCAAAGGAAACAACTAGTGGTCAATAACGGTGGATGACACAGAAGCCAACAAAAAGAAGCATCTACCTTATCTAAATGGGAAAGAAAGCAAGACAGTAGCATTTCTCAAACGGTGGCATTGATTAATATTAACATAGATATTATTTTAACAATAAAATTTGTTAAGCATGTAATTTGCTTTTAACTATGGCATTGCATCAATTTTCCAGCGGCATTATTAGAGGGTGTTTGTTTACAGGGACATTTCGGTGTAGGGACTAAAAAAACTCCATGTCAGTCCCATCTAAACCAAACAGGAGGGACTTTTAGGGACTAAAAGTGGGCATTTGGGACTAACGAAAGAAGACCCCGAGGGAGAGTCTTTTGGGGACTTTTTCCAATAGTTGCCCCTGCCACGCATCACACCTTGTCTCTATTAGTTCATTACTAGGGGTAACATGGTCTTTTAGCATGTCATTTAATAACCTCTAGTCCATGTTTAGTGCCTGGAACCAAGCAGGTAGGGACTAGGGAGTTTTTAACCAAATAGGGCCTTAGATTAACAACAACTAAAGAGTTGCACGGGATAGTGGACGCACCAGCACCTTGTGCATCTACCTATGTACTGGGGTGAGGCACAGTCTGTTGCAACAAAGAACAAACAACCAAGGAGCATATTTGTGTTGGTCCCAGTTTTGTTATCTTTAGACACCTTTCCCTATGTGAGCATAGCACATCTAGTCCTGCTCAAACTCTACAGCCTTGTCCCCCAAAACAAAAGATCAGTTCATTACAGATGTGTGTACTGCGTTTGTCATTGTTTTCCCTTTTCGACCAATGTAGGTGCTAGATAGCCAGCCTGTACTAGTGCTTTCCCCCCTTCCTTTCTTCTTTGAACCACGTCCTAGATTTATGCTATACAACTTCCCCACAACTTTCTCCCATTCCTTTCCTCTTTGAACCATGTCCTAGATTCATGGTATAAACTTTCCCCACTACTTTCCTGTTTGATCCAACACCTAGATTCAAGTGCAAAAGTGAAAAAGCCCACATGCAGGTAGAGCAATGCATGTGGAATAAGTAAATTATACCTTAAGGTTCTTGGGGTGTCGTTTGGTGGGCGACCGGAGGCCGTTCGGCCCACACTATGTACGTCAGCGAAGAAGAAGGGGTTGGAGGCCCTCCCGCGCCGCCGCTGGGTGACAGTGAACAGCTGCGCCGGTAGTGGATTCCCTCCCTCACCGACGACGACATCGTCAAGCCTCCTTCCCTTCCCGATGGACGGATCCTATCGGCTCTTTGACCAGTAGTGAGGGGAGAGAGAGAGGCCAACGAAGTCTTGTTTAGATCTGAGAGGGTGAGAGTGTGTGAAGAGAGCAACTACAAGAGCTAAGAGAGAGAGAGGCCAACAAAGTCTTGTTTAGATCTAGGGAGGGTGAGAGAGTGTGAAGAGAGCAACTACAAGCGCTGAGAGAGAGGCCAACGAAGTCTTGTTTAGATCTAGAGAGGGTGAGAGAGTGTGAAGAGAGCAACTACAAGCGCTGAGGCTCCATCATGTATATATATACTGGAGAGAGAGTGTGAAGAGTGCTAACCCTAGAAAACAAGCGCCGATGCTACATCTTATACATGATGAGGTGATTATACGGTCAATACGAGATCGTATAGCTCCGTACCCATCCATTTTGACGAGTCAAAGAATCCTCCTGGCACGAATTATGCTCAAGTGTATTTATCGAACCCGAGACCTCAAGTTTGATGAGCAAATAGGCTAACCAGCTACACAACCCTCCCGTTATGTTCAACGAGAGGAAAATAACCTTTTATACATTCCTGCATTTGTGTGACAAGCATGTCGTGTTTTTTGTGTGTGGGAGTCATTGGGATTTAAATCATAATCATGTCATGGGGCTTTGGTGGTAAGACTATCCACAGTGGTGCAGAAATAATCCAGCCTTAGTCACCTTACCTCTCTCCATGTAGTACGTTGGGTCCCACCTGTCACAGGGTGAAACAAACAAATTAATAAGAAAAATTAAAAGCGTCGGCGGTGTATCTTACCTCACACATCTTGCTACTACTCGGGAACGCTGTCCAATTGATCCCTCTGTTTGCTCACGTACTATTTTAAGTGAATCCTTATTATAACATGCACACAATTTTGGGCACTTGTATTCGAACTAAGTCAGTGTGCCACCGTGTCTCGTACTACTCCCTCCGTCTAGGTGTAATAAGTCACGTTGGAAGGTGTAGTGGGACCAAGGTGCAAGCAGATTGGAGGAGAAGGAGAAACTTGACCGGTCATTCCTCCAATCAAAGCCCTGATTTATGTCTCTAAACGCAACAATTAATCAAAACAACTAAAAGATGCCATTTTAGCTACCATGCATGGCCACGTATTAACTCGCATGCAAGCCAATCAACGTGTAGTTGCGCTCCATGCATTGGGTTTCCTGGGGAGATAACAAGGCAGAGTAAGGAGCGTTTGGTTACATTGCTTAGGCTGGTCATAGTGGTAGTAACTTGGACTACTAGTAACATGCATATGTTACTAGTCTATGTTACTTATATGCGAAGTTTGCCGTCGGAAGCGAGCCGATCTGGCTCTCTTGAGCTAGCAAGGTTTTTCTAGCCTACCCAAGCTAGCTGGCCCACAAAAGCTAACATATTTTAACAGTTCCAAACGCCTAACCTTGCCCGGCTATGCTATAAGTTGTTCTTGCTAAGGATCCAAACGCTCCCTAAGTAACAACGCTCGCTAGCAACGAAACCAGGAGGGGATTGAGATGCGAAGTTAATGGACGACGCCTAAACATTTTGGGAATATCTGATTTCCGTAAGATGACTTAACACCTAGACGGAGGGAGTACTACTCCTTAGTCCAGGTTTGATGGAATATTCGTCACCTCTTCTCTTATTGTACGTACTCCATTTGTAGCTCACTTCATGTGGTGTCGCACTCGCATGATTTTCCTATTCTATGAACCTGTGCGTGCATGTGCTTGCGTGCGTGCGTGTGTGTGTGTTTAACAACACGTGTGTGTTAGGGAGAGCGACAAATCGACCTACTCCTACAGAGAGATGGTGTGTAGTGTATGATTTTAGCCGTGAGAGTCGTTGCATCCTCTCATTTCCGGGCGTCCGGTAGGGACAGGCGGACAGCTGCCACGCCCGCTCCAGACCAGCCTAGCGCACCCAAAGCCCATCCATCGCCCGCACGCGCTTCCCGCCCGAAATGGTCAGCACCGCTCCAAAGAATTGATGCCGCATTTAGGCCCGGGCAGAGCGGACGCGACCTCTCACTAGCGCCTGCGTTGAAGGGAGAAGCGGATTCAAGAGTGATGGTTGCTTAGTCCGTCCAACTTACCGCTGGGTCTATGTGATTTGACGGCTCATTAGTCATTGTTACTGAGGTGGTAGGACCGCTAGATGTCCCATGCTTTCGGCGAAAGGAGGTACTACTAGATTATAATTTTCTCCAATCTTACAGCGGAAGAGTGCAAGAGCAGTGAAAACACGCAGGCTCAATGATTACATGGCCCACCTCACACTATCACCATATTTTCTGGACATCGTGCGACACCTAACTCTTTACATAGTACTCCCTCCGTTCCTAAATATAAGTCTTTGTAGAGATTCCACTAGGTGGACTACATACGGAACAAAATGAATGAATCTACACTTAAAATGTATCTATATACATCCGTATGTGGTTCATGGTGAAATCTCTACAAATACTTATATTTAGGAACGAAGGAAGTACTACTATAGTACGTACTGTAATTTATCAGCGAGATAAATTTGTACAATGCTATGAAGCTTCCAGCTTCTGTTACATGTATCTTGCGTCCAAGGTTGCCCATTGCAACATTTCATCAAATGCAAAGGAGACTAACATGCATGCTATTGCATCTCAATGATTGACAGATTATAGAAAATATGTACTCCCTCCGTTCAAAAATAAGTGTCTCAACTTTATGCAAACTTTAGTACAAAGTTGTACTACTACTAAAGTTGTCACTTATTCTGGAACAAAGGCAGCTAAAGAAAAAAAGATCCATGCAGTCCCTAGCCCTTGAACCGTAAACCCTAAACATGCTTCAATTTGCTGGCAACGTTTGAGCTTCCTAAAAATGAAGTTTGCAACCTTTTGACCATCGAATCATTTTGTGCAGTTTCATCAAAATCGAGATGAGCATCCCTGGCAAAGAAATTGAAGAAGCGTGATTAGAATAAGATTACTAGGACTAGTGGATGAGACATA
Source organism: Triticum aestivum (assembly GCF_018294505.1). Classification (NCBI taxonomy): domain Eukaryota; kingdom Viridiplantae; phylum Streptophyta; class Magnoliopsida; order Poales; family Poaceae; genus Triticum; species Triticum aestivum. The sequence continues at coordinate 172,980,380 of NC_057810.1, read as the reverse complement.
AAATCATCACAAATACAGTACATAGAAGCCAGTAGAGGTATGTGCGGGGCAAAGAAGTAGCGAAATATCCACATGGAGTGATGTGGGCAGCTGGAGAAGTGGTGCAAGCTAGCGATAAAGGGAGTTGTACCTGAGGGATGTTGGAACGTAGCTCAACCTTGAGGAGGGTGGCGGGAGGCGGCAACTGCCCACGTCACGGCAGTGAGCAAGGGACGAAGGCAACCTCACTAGCTTTGTGAGAGAGAAAGACGGGGACCCCTGATCGGGACGTGCCGACAGTGGGTTTTCACCGTCAGCGATGGCGACCGCATCTACACTAAGCATACACCCCTTACCCCGGCGGACTTGATCCGCCGGGATGTTAGAGATGTGGCCATAGTCGTTTTGTGCGAGAAAGTGTGAAGAGAGCAACCCCAGCAAGCAACCGTGTAGGTTGGCCCGTCCTGACTATGTATATAGTGGAGCGGTTTCCTTTTCTCTGCATATGAACCTATCATATTGCGTACGTGCCACTGAAGAAAAAAAACTTTATTTTTAAATGACGTGGCACCTACTACTCATTCTCCTATAACCTTGCGCTTGGCATCTCCAAAATATTAAGCTTGCGATTGGCTCTTCGCCTCTTCGGCAAGTCAAGCAATAAAGGTATTGCAGTATATATTGTTCTGGCTATTTGAGACCGAATGGATTGCTGCATGTCCACCACGTGGGCGAGGGTCGAGGGGCAAGGGGGAGTGCGTACTATTACGTCCGTTTCAGGGGATGTTTGTTTCCAGTGACTTTTTAGTGTAGGGACTAGAAAAAGTCCCTCTTAGAGACTTTCTAACCAAACAAGAGGGACTACTAGGGACTAAAACTTGCTTTTTGGGTCTTAATGAAGAATATTCTCAAGGAGAGTCTGTTTTGGGACTTTTCCAACAATGGCCCTCCCTGCACCCATTGCCCCGCCGCCCCATGGTGTTGTTTGGTTGTTATTTTTCTGTATACTAGGGGTAACATGGTCATTCAATAACCTCTAGGGAGGGACTAGGGACTTTTTAGTCCCTAAAAACAAACAGGGAAGGACTTTTTAAGGAGTAGGGACTTTTTAGTTGGGACTAGAAAAAGTCCTAGGACTTATGAACCAAACAGGGCCTCAATATGGACTACATATGGAGCAAAATGAGTGAATCTACACTCTAAAATACGTCTATATACATCAGTGTTTGGAGTATGTACTAGTAGTTCATATTGAAATCTACTAAAGGACATATATATTCCAAACAATATGATAATCTCTCTTAGCAAGGTAGTAGGGATGAGGAGTAAACGGAGGGAGTAGTAAAATTTTCTCCTCGTCCCGCGAGCCACCGCGTGCGTTGGCGAGGGAGCGGGCATAAGGCGTACAGTACTACTACTAGTAAGCAAGCTTCACCGCATCCAGTGAGCCACCGCGCCCGTGGGCGGGGGAGACGGCGTACTAAGCAAGCTTCTCCTCATTCTGCGAGTTGATGGGACACATCAAAAGTACTCTAGTGTATAGAGCCTTGCCTCTAAGGTAGGCCCCACATGGTTTGCCTCTTTTTTAACATAACGCGTCAAGTCACAATTTGTTTGTTCACCCGTGGTAGATGCTCCTTAGTACACATGCAAAATTACCACGTGGGCTGCCTTTTCATACAGAAATGAGCTCCACCGTGTACCCGCTCGGGTGTGGTTTGGAAAGAGATGGGAGTACGTGCACCGTGCATGCACCTCTTCTCTTCGTGCATGCCCCCACCTACGTGGGTGTGTGAGAGAGATACAAACCGCATTCATGAGTGTTTTTTGTATTGGGAGGGGGTTGATTTCGTGAATGTATTTGTGGGAATATGTGTTGATGACATCTCAAACAAAATTTCGCATGTAATGTGCGTGAAATGGAGGCCTATCCATATCATATATAGAGAGCCGGGTTATCCACGAGAAGAGAGGGAGGGGTCATAGATATCGATAGAGTCAAAGTGAGGATCAAGTGGGTGGGTGCGAGATCGATGAAGAGAGCAATCGAAATTGTGTGTGTGTGCAAGTCAAAGATATAGGGCGACTGACCTACTGGAACGTCAGAGGGCACATGTCAAGTTTGTGTGTGGCAGGGTGACATGACTAGTGCGCTCGATGTATTGATGTGTGTGTGTGGGAGGGGGGTGAGGGGAGGGGTAGGCAGAGGCCTAACTATAGAGGTAGAACGACTCGTATATGTGTTGAGAAGGAGAGACCCAGCTATGTCTTTAGGGAGATCGGTCGACATCCATACATAACTAGAGGACGGGAAATAGGATGGGACAGAGAGAGAGAGAGAGAGAAGAGAGAGTGGGAGGGGGGTAGAGTGCTGGATGGGTGATGGAGTTGCTTCTCGAAGATGGTGGGAGAGGCCTACTAGACAAACTAAGGGTGGAACTGCAATATTATCAATAAGAGTGGGGATGTGTTTCTGTGTGTGCCTGTGTGTGATAGATTTGTCGGGATGCATCCATGGATGATGAAGGGGAACCGTGTGTTTGGTAAGCAAACCTAACTAGATCGCTAGATCAATTGTTGTTTGTCGGAGGAAGGGAAAGACATAAGTAATGAGGTAGATCGATCGACGCGTGAAAAAAACGAGTTATAAGGACCTAGATAGCAATATGTATAGCGGGAGATCGGTCGGTGTACGTCCATTTGTTAGAGGCAAATAAGGCCCAGCGAGACAGATAGACAGAGAGAATGGAGCTAGGAGGTGGTGCGAGAGGCCCAGCTACTAGCTAGATAGGGGGAGGAGTGTGCAGTTGTGAGATCGATGAAAAGAGGGGTGAGAGTTTACATGTGTGTGGGACCGTATGAGAGACACGAGGCAAGGACACATAAAGGAGGAGATTGAAGGTGCGTGTGTATGTTGTAGGCAGACATCGCTAGATAGGTTTATCGATCAGTGTGTGTCGGAAAGGAGTTCTGGAGACTCTGGGAGAACGACCTAAAGAAAAATAATGAATGTGCGCGATGGATAGAATGCTGAGGGAGGGGGAGGGTGAGGAGGGCGTGTGCATGCATGAGATAAAGTTAGTGGTAGCTACAAAGGTTAGAGGATTGTGTGAGTGTAAGAGACTAACAAAGATCATAATTTGATACGAAAGTGGATTCATATATTTGAATAGGAGATCATAGTGTTTTAAACAGATGCATGCATGAATATAGCGGTGATACGCGTGTTGTGGTTTTGCATGTAAGCATAATTGTGCATGGCGTTTGTAACCACAACTAAATGCGACATCTAAAATTTCTATACATTGACAATACACATTATTTAAATTTGTGATAATGTGTGGTGTTGAACTTCAACTAATACGAACAATCTAAACATTACTCTATCAAATTGTCACATTATAGAATTCTGTAGTGTGTGGTGTTTGCAAACATCTAATACTTGTAGGCGTAGGGGGGTGGGTGTCGGTGTCAATACCGGCGGATCTCGGGTAGGGGGTCCCGAACTGTGCATCTAGGGCGAATGGTGACAGGAGGCGGGGGACATGTTGTTTACCCACGTTCGGGCCCTCTCGATGGAGGTAATACCCTACTTCCTGCTTGATTGATCTTGATGATATGAGTATTACAAGAGTTTATCTACCACGAGATCGTAGAGGCTAAACCCTAGAAGCTAGCCTATGATTATGATTGTTCTTATCCTACGGACTAAGCCCTCCGGTTTTATAGACAGTGGAGGGGGCTAGGGTTACACAGAGTCTGTTACAGAGAAGGAGATCTATACATCCAAATCGCCAAGCTTGCTTTCCATGCAAAGGAGAGTCCCACCCGAACACGGGACGAAGTCTTCAATCTTGTATCTTCATAGTCCAACAGTCCGGCCAAAGTATATAGTCCGGCTGTTCGAGGACCCACTAATCCAGGACTCCCTCAGTAGCCCCTGAACCAGGCTTCAATGACAATGAGTCCGGCGCGCAGATTGTCTTCGACATTGCAAGGCGGGTTCCTTCTCCGAATACTCCATAGAGGATCTTGAATACGAGGATCGTGTCCGGCTCTGCAAAATAATTTCCACCTACCACCGTAGAGAGCACAATATTCCACAAATCTAATCTACTGACAACTTTTCATAGCGTGACATCATGCTGCGGCCCAGTTATTACGAACCGTTTTTCCCAGCCTGCCACTACATGTATCGCAAGGCGGTTTTATTGGCACGTCTTGTCAAAGCAGAGATCGTGTTCCCCTTATCACGGGATTCTCATCAATACGGGTGTGGGTAACCCAACCGTGCCATCAATACGACACTTGGGGAATAAGTGAGTTTATCGGGCAAGTGGGGAGGCGCATAGTTTCTACCGCCTTTATAAAGAGATAATGATTCCCCCTTTTCACCCATGCCTTCTTCTCCCTCTGCTCATCCATTCCCTCTCGCTCGAGCTCTAGCGCACAAGCCCTCACCTTCTCCGCAAAGTCATTCAAGCATGTCCGGAGCAGGAGGCAAGTGGATGGCCTATTCCGTCATGGAGGAGGACATAACAAAGCTACGAGAGGCCGGATACCTGGACGCAAACATCACGCACAGGCTTTTGGCCGAGGGGCAGATCATGCCCACCCCGAAACCTCAGGAGAGGGTAGTGTTCCTCTCTCATTTCGTCCGTGGACTGGGATTTCCCCTCCAACCATTCGTCTGCGGGCTTATGTTTTACTACGGGCTCGATTTTCATGATCTGGCCCGCAACTTCATCCTCAACATCTCGGCGTTCATCGTCGTGTGCGAGGCTTTCCTCCGTATCCCGTCCCACTTCGGCCTATGGCTGAAGACCTTCAACATGAAGCCAAAGGTGGTGGGCGGCCAACAAGCGGAGTGGAGGGGCGCCATGGTGGGTAAGATGCCCAATGTCGCTTGGCCGAGGGCTCCTTCATGGAGACCGTGAAGGGGTGGCAATCGGGGTGGTTCTACATCACCAAGCCGCACAACGCCAACTGGGCAGCGGCCCCCGAATTTTGATCCGGCGCCCCCATGCGGCTCACCTCCTGGACAGAGAAGGGCTTAGCTTGGGGGTTAGCGGCAGAGCTGTCCAGACTTCAGAACTGTGTCCGGAACATGGCAAGCAAGAAGATCAAGCTCGTCAACATAGTACATGTTATGCTCTTCCACCGGATCCTTCTGTGCCAATGCCGGTTTTGCAATCTGTGGGAGTTTGACCCGTCCGAACAACAGACACTATGAGAGCTTTTCGGCATGACGCACGAAGACGTCTGGAAATTGCTGTTCAAGGCCAGCGAGGTACCACCACCCACTACCGAAGATCGCGGACTCAGCGTCAAGCGCCCCGCCAATCCGGCAAGTTTATATGTTTCGCAGGACGTGATTTTCATCAACACATCTGGAGGAGGATCCTAAGCCTTTTACACTGTTTTTGCAGGATTGGGTAGCAGTAGCGGAGAGGATCGACTAACCAGCTCTGTTTCTGGAAGATCAGGAATCGAAGCTTCTAACGAGGATGTTGTTTCCGGCACCCTATGAGGTGCCGGAGAAGAAGGCCAAGAAAACGTCCGCGGGGACCAGGAAAGGTCTCCGGCGCAAGGTTGTATTGGACTCGTCGTCCGAGCACACCGAGACGCACTCCTCCCACGAAGAAGGGGAGGAGGAAGAAGAAATCCCCCCTCCCCCAACCGGGGGGGGGGAGAATAAGAGGAAGGCCGCCCCAGAGGGGGAGGCCAGAATGCCTAAGAAGGGAAAGACATCCCTTCCGGACCACTCCACCAAGGCCACCTATAGCGATGAGGAGTGGTTGCCCAGGAACAAGCCCCTGGTGAAGTTGTAAGTATCTGTACTCCATAGTAGTTTTAGTGTGTTTAGCTTCACCGCTTCTTATAATGCTGAACATGCATATGCAGTTCGGCGAAGTCCCACATTGAGGTATCCTCTTCGGAGGAGTCCCTAGACCCGTCGGCGATGAACAACGAGTCACTCCCGACGGCCTCCTCCCCCAGGCCTACGGACGACACTAAAGTGTTGTCCCAGAGGATGTCGGGCCAGGGGGAGAAAGTTCTGGAGACGCCCCAAGGCGAGATCCCAGCCGCCGGACACATGGGGGGAAAGACCCCCCATGTATTCTGCTGATGGGGGCCGCAGCAAGTCTGGCCCCCAGCCGGATACTGCGCCGGAACCCCCGATGGTTCTGGATTTAGGTAGGCAGCCCCTTTCTAAGGAGGGCGAGCCACCTGTGCCGATGACCTCTTCCCACCCAGAGGCATCAGAGAATTTGCTTGAAACGCTTTGCGGTGCTTCCATTGACGAAGAGCACCGTACTCTTATGAGTATGGTGATTGAGAAGGTTTGGTCCCCCAAAAGCGGATTGACCGAAGCTTGCGCCAGCCTCTTAACAGGCTTTGAGGTAAGTAACAAAAGTGTAAGAAAATATCACATGATAGACAGTAGCCCTTGATACTCTGTTTGGTGTTCGGAAAGAAAATCCAAATAGAGGGTCAACTAGTATCCGCAGGAGTCTAACAGAAAATGTCTATGTGAATAAGCAGACATCGCTGCTGGCCGCTGCCGCCCGCACTACGGAGGTCGCCGGACTGAAGTGGGACCTGGGGCGGGCCGAGGAAGAGCTCGGCCTTGTAAAGAGGCAGCTCGATGAGAACAAAGGTAAGTGATACCCCGTCCGTGTGTCATATCAAGGAAAAAATATTGATGCTAACAGAAGCATCATGAATTTTAATAGGGGCCACGACCAAAGTGGAGGCCCTTAAGAAAGCGCTGTCCGAGGCCGAAGACAAAGCGGCCAAGGAGCGCACCGAGCATGAGAAACAGGAGGCTCAGGTTAATGAGGTCTAGCAAGAGCTCCAGGACTTCGTCACAAAAATTGAGTCCTTGGAGCGTGACTCCAAGACGCAAGAGTCCGAGCTTGCGAAGGCCCTCTAGAGTGCGCAAGACGCCAAGGCCGAAGGCCAAAAGGCCCTCCAGGAGATTCAGGTGGCCAAGAAGATAGCGGCGGGTAAGTCATTCATTATGCAAAGCAAGCATGTGAAGGAGACTTTCCTTTTACTTATCCGAATTCGGAGTTCTCCAGGAGCATTCCCAGATCTGCCACGCAGCATATCGGATGCCGCGGAGTTCTACCGTGCCGAAGAAGGGAGCTCGACGGAGAAGTTGTTCTGGTCTCAATATACTGGGACCGAACATCCGATGCCCATGAGTGACCAGCTGAAGCAATTGGTTGAATTGCACAAGGCGGCCGAACTGGCCATGAAGGACCTCAAGTCCGGCTGTGGCCTGGCGAGCCCCTGCCCAGCAGCTACTTCGGCCTTGTAAAGCGGATGGTAACTGCCTTTCCACAGCTTGAAGTCGTTAAGCGGTCCGTCTGCATGGAAGGTGCCCGTCGGGCCTTCGCCCGCGCGAAAGTGCACTGGGCGAAGATGGATGCTGAGAAGCTGGTGACGGAGGGGCCGCCGGAGGGCAACGCACACCGCCACCCTGAGAAGTATTATGATGGTGTTATGAAAGGCGCCCGCCTTGTGGCCGAGGAATGTGCCAAGGATGTAATATTTTAATGAATGTACTCATGTCATCCTATAATACGAAAACGAGTTCGTGTGCGCTATATAACGCTTGTTGTTTTCAAATATTACCTTCTGTGGGGCCGTTTATAAAATTCTGAAAGTTGGCCAGTCGTCGGCTTCTGCCCCCATGTAACTAGTACTGGGGTGTTCGGGATAAATCTAAACACTCTTTATCCAAATTTTTGGTCCTTTAAGGAGGTGTTTAGCGCAGCGAACAAGGTAATCAGACTATACAGCTTTATCACTCTCACTTAGCCATAGAAGTTTACAATTTTAAACTTTAGCGAAGCCCCTGGTATTCGGAAGGCCGAACTTGGGGCGCTATACACGCCTAAATCGGACAAGGCCGATTCCTCGCCCAAAGCGGAAAAAATCTTTAAGGATTTGAGACCTCTCGAAGAGCGACCAGCTCTCGCCGCATCATGACAGTCAGTTTTCGGCTTTCTCTACTGAGGTGCTCATCCGGAAGAACCGGGACACAATCACAGTAGTTCTCCCTGCGCTACCTTAGCCGATATAGCGGAACGTAAGGCACCAAAACATGGGAGCCGGGAAAACCCAACTATTGACCCAAGACATGATTCAGAGCTCGTGCACATAATGCTATAAGTTCGGGGTGCCGCACTGTCAAAAGTGTTCAGACTTTTCTTGCCGTGTTATGGGGTACATTGAAGCCCCTAGTGAACTGAACGTACCAAAGTGTATGGGTGTAATTTGTAGTAAATAAGCAGACTAGGAAAAAGATAAAGAAAATATAATAACAAGCTGATGTTGTATATTTTTCCTTTGTTATTTAAATAATACATCAAAGCGTATCTATACAAGTAATGCGATAAGCAAAAATAGGACTATTTGACATGTACTAACCAAGGGCAGGCTGCGTGTGGGTATGTAAAACAGGTATAACGATCGTTATCAGAGATCACCTGGGTATTCCCTTGTACATCAAAGCCTCTTGCCTCATTGGTTTTTCCTTCCCGTGATGAGTCTGGTAATCAGGCTATCTGAAAAGGGCTTCCCGAAAGTAGGGTCCTTAAAGAAAGAAAATGATGAGGGTATACGGGTCCTGGGCGGTTGAGCCGCATTGTGGACCGCATTTAGCCGTGCCTCCGCCTATGCCCACGGTATTTTGAGTGCGTAATTATGTACGCGCGGCGCAAATTTCGCCGCTTGACTGGGACTAGGGCAGAGGCCAAATTGCTAGTCGAGCTCTGGATGTGCCGGACGATCCTGTTGCAGAGTAATCCGAACTCGCTTGACTGTGTCCGGGGGCTTTATCGTCGAGTTGGCGATCTGCCTAAGAAGGCTGCTTTGTACTTCTGCTACGAGGGCTGCAGTGTGCTCCTCCATACGGAGCGAGCGTTCTGTGTTTCCATTGACTGTTATAACCCCGCGAGGTCCTGGCATCTTAAGCTTGAGGTATGCATAGTGTGGTACCGCATTGAATCGAGCAAATGCGGTTCGTCCTAGTAGTGCATGATAGCCACACTACGGAAGGGGACGATATCAAAGATTAACTCCTTGCTTCAGAAGTTGTTCGGAGATCTGAAGACTACTTCCAGTGTTATTGAGCCCGTACAACAGGCCTCTACACCTCGAATCACGCCTTTGAAGGTGGTTTTGGTGGGTTTGATCCTTGAGGCATCGATGCCCATTTTGTGCACTGTATCCTGATAAAGCAGGTTCAGGCTACTGCCACCGTCCATAAGGACTCGCGTGAGGTGGAATCCGTCAATGATGGGGTCAAGGACCAATGCGGCTGAACAGCCATGACGGATACTGGTAGGATGGTCCCTGCGATCGAAAGTGATCGGACAAGATGACCATGGGTTGAACTTTGGGGCGACTGGCTCCATCGCATAGACGTCCCTTAGTGCATGCTTCCGTTCCCGCTTGGGAATGTGGGTGGCGTATATCATGTTTAAAATTTTCACTTGGGGAGGAAATTTCTTCTGTGCTCCTGTGTTCGGCGGCCGGGGCTCCTCGTCATCATTGCTATGCAGCCCCTTTTCCTTGTTTTCAGCATTCAACTTGCTGGCCTCTTTGAACACCCATCATTCTCTGTTGGTGTGGTTTGCTGGTTTATCAGGGGTGCCGTGAATTTGACACGAGCGATCGAGTATGCGGTCCGGACTGGACGAACCCAGATTGTTTCTTTTAAATGGCTTTTTCTGCTGACCGGACTTAGAGCCACTAAATCCGGCATTGACTGCTGTGTCTTCGCTGTTGTCGCCATTGTTCCAACGCTTAAGTCTGTTGCATCGTGGCTTGCTGTTGCTATCTCGGGCATCTGAAGTGCCGGGATTTCTTGGCGTGATGTTACTATGAGCCAGCCAGCTGTCCTCACCCGCACAAAAGCAGGTCATGAGTGTCGTGAGAGCTGCCATGGACTTTGGCTTCTCTTGGCCGAGGTGTCATGCGAGCCACTCATCGCGGATGTTATGCTTAAAGGCCGCTAGGACTTCGGCATCCGGACAGTTGACGATTTGGTTCTTTTTAGTTAGGAACCGAGTCCATAATTTCCTGGCTGACTCTCCGGGCTGTTGGGTTATGTAACTTAAGTCATCAGTGTCCGGTGGTGGCACGTAAGTGCCCTGGAAGTTATCAAGGAATGCGTCCTTCAGGTTCTCCTAGCTACCAATGGAGTTTGCCGGCAGGCTATTCAACCAATGTCGAGCCGGTCCTTTGAGCTTAAGGGGGAGGTACTTGATGGCATGTAGGTCGTCACCGTGGGCCATGTGAATATGGAGAAGGAAATCTTCAATCCATGCCATGGGGTCTGTTGTGCCATCGTATGATTCGATGTTTATGGGTCTAAACCTTCTGGGAATTCATGATCCATTACTTCATCAGTGAAGCAGAGGGGGTGTGCGGCGCCTCTATGCGGGCTATATCACAAAGCAGTTCAAATGAGTCTGGTCTGTTGTATTTGGCCCGGCCGGACTTGTTTTAAGCATATCCGGCGTGACGGTCATCATCGCGCGTTGTGGCGCTCCCACGCGATCCATAGATCGATCTTGACTGTCCTGCTTTGTTTTCCAATTCGTATCGCAGGTCCTGTGTGTAGCCCCGGGCTTTAGTATTTTTGTTTGATTGGCGGCGGGGTGCAAGCGGTTGTTCGGGCTGATAAGCCGCTCTTGTCTCGGCCACGAGGTGGCCGGTCAGCCTCGTCGTGTGCTGGTAGTGTAGGCTCTAGCGCCTCCTCCTTGAATTGAGGTAGCAACCTGCGCTTCAGGTAACTTTTGGTTGGGCGCTCGAGTCCGTATTCCTCGGCTGCCAGGACCTCAGTCCATCTATCTATTAGCAGATCTTGATCAACTTGAAGCTGCTGCTGCTTTTTTCCAGGCTTTTTGCAGTGGTTATAAGCCGGTGCTTGAAGCGCTCCTGCTCGACGGGATCCTCAGGCACGACAAATTCTTCGTCGCCGAGGGTCACCTCGTCTTCGGAGAGAGGCATATAATTGTCGTCCTCCAAGTCTCCATCTGTTGCCTGTTCATCCGGGCTAGCTTGCCCATCCTCCCGTCCGGCTTGCTCAGTGCTTGGATGGGCAGGGTTGTTTTCGTCTTCGGCATCATCATCTCTTGTGCTGGTATCACTATTTTTTCTATGGCGGGGGTTAGAGCAGAGCTGATGACGCTGGTGCTTAGATTGCTTCTCGAGGGGATATCCTCCATTGCCTTATCACCATTGCTTTCTTTTGGTGTATCCACCATATATATATATATATATATATATATATTATATTATATATATATATATATATATATCATATGATGAGGTGGTTGTCCAGCGCCCTATGGGCGGTGGTTCCTGTTCTTCTCCGGCATCGTCGTCAATATCGTCGATGTCTTTGGAGTCAAATTCGAGCATGTCGGTTAAGTCGTCGACAGTGGCTACTAAATGGGTGGTGGATGGGTAACAAATTTCGTCGTCCGCTTCCCACTCAAGCCGGACATAGTTCGGCTAAGAGTCTCCTGACAGAGAGAGAGACTTAAATGAAGTTAGCATGTCGCCCAAGGGCGGGTGCTGAAAGATATCCGTGGAGGTGAACTCCATAATCGGCGCCCAGTCTGATTCGATGGGCACGGATGCAAGCGGTTCGGATCCTGTGGCCGGAAACGAGTCTGAGGGTCCAATGACACAGATCTCTTTGGAGGTGAAGTCTGTGTTCGGCTCTAGCGCCGATGGATGTGCGGCCTCCATGACGGGGTCCATCCACCCGTCCTCGGATGGCGTGATCTGCTCCAGATCGAAGGCCGGGCAGCCGCATGTGCGATATCCCAAACACCGTCCGATGGCAGATCTAAGTCATGCCCGTCATGACTGTTTGGCGCTCCTGGCTTGGGCTCAAATCCCGTGGAAGATCAAGTCTCCGCGAATGTCGGTGTGTAGTTCAAGTTCCCAAACCTGACCTGATGGCCAGGGGCGTAGCTGTCGATCTGCTCTAGACAGCCAAGCGAGTTGGCCCGCAGTACGAAGCCGCCGAATACGAAGATCTGTCTGGGGAGGAAAACCTCACCTGGACCGCATCGTTGCTGATGATTGAAGGAGCCATCAAGCCTTACCGTGATGACACAGTGGAACTCTTAATGAAAGCACCAATGTCGGTGTCAAAACCAGCGAATCTCGGGTAGGGGGTCCCGAACTGTGCGTCTAGGGCTAAGTGTAACAGGAGGCGGGGGACATGATGTTTACCTAGGTTTGGGCCCTCTCGATGGAGGTAATACCCTACTTCCTACTTGATTGATCTTGATGATATGAGTATTACAAGAGTTGATCTACCACGAGATTGTAGAGGCTAAACCCTAGAATCTAGCCTATGATTATGATTGTTCTTTTCCTACGGACTAAACTCTCTGATTTGTATAGACACCGTAGGGGGCTAGGATTACACAGAGTCGGTTACAGAGAAGGAGATGTATACATCAGAATCGCCAAGCTTGCCTTCCACGCAAAGGAGAGTCCCACCCGGACATGGGACGAAGTATGCAATCTTGTATCTTCATAGTCCAATAGTCCGGCCAAAGTATATAGTCCGGCTGTCCGAGGACCCCCTAATCTAGGACTCCCTCAGCAAGGCACCATACATAATGTGATAAACACATTATACATATGAGACATGGTTTAGATTATGAAGATCTAGCTAGAGCTTGAAATGTAATGTGATTTGAAATCAACATAAAGTGGATTCAAAAAATTGAGTTCGAGTTCATATAGTACACATAGTTCATATGTAACTTGAGACTAATCATGTGGTGTGCTGTGAAGATAATACACAAATGATGGTTTAACTTGACAATAATGATGATTGTAGATACTATTAAAACAGATAAACGGATTCAAATGCTTTGACTTCACAACAATCATTATTGTAGATCTTATTCAAATAGAGAAATAAATTCAAATTTAGTTCATATTGAAGCGGTAGTATATACGTTTGGAATGCAGTAAGATGTTCATTTGAGTAGTAGGTTGCATGCATTATACACGTAGTGAAATATTTTAATTGAACATAACATGAATTCAAAGTTTTGAATGACATTTGTAGTGCGAATTGATTTGGTACAGTACACGTTAGGCTTGTCCGGAAATTTCAACCCACGCCTTGTTAGCCTGAAATATTTAAGATATATCTTTGTCTCGATGTGCTCTGACAACACCCTCCATCTAAACCCGCGCCTTGCTATTCCAAAATTACAACGCGTGCCAAAACTCCCACCTCCTATGAAATCCCGATACACGAAATGCCCGTGATGCCCCTGAACTGAAAGAACCGCCTCAAATCGGTGGGGGTACTTTCGTAACTTACCCCACATTTCAGACAAGCGCGTCCCTACGCCATGGTTCCCCACTCCCATCCCATCCGCCCACCCATTCATACACCAAGGCCGGGAAAACCTGCGAAGCCCCACACCCTCCTTTGTCCGCCACCCGGCCGGAGCCTCTTTCCCGACGACGTCGTCCACAGCAACACCTCGACGTCCCTCATCCATCGTGTCGGATGAGGATCCGTCGTCAATTTGTTTGTCCCGCCGGTTCAGCCACCCCGTCCTCCACCTCCAAGGAGTTGCCCCGATGTTCCCCTTGTCTTTCGCGCCACCTCCATTCCCCCACAGCTGTCTTCACCTACACCACCAGAAGAGCATCATCATCACCGTTTCCTCGGATGAAGCTGCGGCCTAAGCGGCGCCACCAAAGAGGTTGTACACTAATCACCACATTTCCTTCTTGATTCGATCTCATGGTGCTGCCGTGTTCAGTCCCAAGCCGACACGGCGCGACTCCATCTACGGCGGCATCGCCGGCCACTTCCTCCATGGCGTTGCTCCCTCGGTGGCAACATCCACATCAGTAGGACATGCTGCTGCTTTAGCTCTCGCTCGCGCTGCTGCTCTACTCTTGCTCTCGGTCCCCTGCCTGGTCTGCTCTTACTCTTGGTCCCCTGCCTGGTCTGCTCTTGCTATTGCTCTTGCTCACGCTGCTACTCTCGCTCTTGCTCTTGCTTGCAATGCTGCTCCGATTTAGCTACACTTCAGTCGATTAAATCGACTTTTGGGTCAGTCGATTTTCAGGGGTGTGTGTGTGGGGGGGGGGGCTCGCCGGAGTTAAGGAAGAACCAGCCGCAGCGGGGAGGGGGCTCGTCGGAGAGGTACCCCACTATCTATCTTAGGGTTCAGGGTCGGGGCGGTGGTCGCCAGCGGTGGTGGGGCGGTGGCGTGGGGATCGCTGGAGAAAAAGCTCGGCACGGGGGCCCTAGAGGGATGGCCGGGCCGGTGGCGGACCGGTGGTGGGGAGTGTTTTCGAGGCGGGCGGGGCAGCGCACCGCCGGCCGCAGGCGATGGGGGCGGTTGTTTGGCCGGTGGGGGCTGGCAGCTCAGGGGGGTGGAGGTTGAAGATGAACTGCAGGCCCTTGATTTCGTATCCAACGCCTGCAAAATCGACTGACCAGAGATGAAAAATTCAATCGACTGACGTGTAGCCTCACCTCTAGTGCATTCAGTTTCGACAGTAAAATTCAGTTTCGATAGAAAAATTCAGTTTCGACAATTAAATTCAGTTTTGATAGTTAAATTCAGTTTCGACAGTTAAGTTCAGAGATGAACGGCTGATGTATTTTACATTTATCACTTTGTGGTTTTGTATTTTACGTCATCTATTGGAGATGCTATTAGAATTCCACTCAGGTTAACATTGTCTCTCTTGTCTCGCTTCAGCCTCGTTGTCGTACAACTCAGCAGAGCTGCTCCAACGATGAAAACCTCCATCATAGCGGAGAAGTACCTCGGGCTCCATCTCCAGACGCCTAAAATCTTCTTCCCCTACTCCGACAGCCAAGTCAGCCGGAGCATCCTCACCGGCCAACCCAATCACGATGAGATCAACATGGCTTCGCCAAAGAGGTTGTACACTTGTTGCATCTCTTTTTTACTCTACATGTTATATATATTGTCCACTAGGCACACGTAGTAACGGGAAATATGATTATTTTATCCTACTATATGACAAGCAATGAGGTACCAGGCAACTTAGCTATATGTGATGGACTCTCTTGAATGCCATCATTATTTATCTCTGCGCATTTGAGCTGTGCATTTGTCGATGGCCCAGGGAGTTGAGCTAGTAGGGCAGTGGCCTGGGTCCAAAGTAATAGAAGTAGCACAAAGACATTTTTTTAGTGTAGGCTTTTCCTTGCTCAAGCCTGCCTACTAGAATCGCCAGTGCTTGAAAGGAAAAGTGAATGAAAAACATAGGAATTGGAAAGTTTCCTATGGTACTACTATTCATGAATTTGGTTCAAAGGAATGGAGCAAAGGAAAACTGTAGGATTTGTTAAGTTAGTGTCTCCTTGAAAGAAATAACGTAGGAATTTTAATTTTCACTTGTCCTCCTTTTCAAATTCTTATTCATGAAGCACAAGACTGAGACAGTAGCATAATAGCATTATAACCGTACATTTTCTTGTGGTTTGACTTAATCCCACCATGCTTCTTTGCATCCTGTGATCTTCTAATTCTTGTGAATCAAACACCCAGATTGGCAGAAATCCTGTGTTTTTTAAATTCTCTATTTTGCACGTGCATTCCTATCCTATTCCTGTCTACTTCGTATCCCTGCATTGTTGGAATCCTCCAATTCAAACGAGCCCTTACATAGTTACTTCTCTTATAGATAGTTGTCAAAGAAAACCTTGCGTGGTTTGTCCTACTCCTGTTGCACCGTCATCCACCCCAGCTCAGCTGCTCCAACAACAGAAGGGTCCAGCAAAGCAGGGCTCCGGCCTCCAGACTGTCTTTCGCCGCCTCAGATCTTCTTCCCAGCTGCCGGCAGCCATGAAAACTGCATTACCATCATCAACCGAGCAGATGACCTCGAGGACTACACGAGTCCGCAAGAGAGGTCGCACTCTTTTGTGTCTGCTTACGTTATGCATCGCTTACTATTACATGCTATTTTATCGTCCTCTTCACCGATTAGACTCTGTGTCAGCTCGAAACTAATGGTCAAACTTGAGTTTTTAAATGGTTGTGGGGTACATATCGGGCCGCAGTCAATAGTATCTATCTACTATCTGGTTAATCTCCGGTGTCTACTATGAGTTTCATGTTGGGTGGGAAACAAACAATAAAGAAGCCATTATCTATATTTTTTAACTAAAGCAATTATTTGCCTGCTATTATTGGTTTTGGGTCTATCCACAGGTTGCTACCATCACTCTGGATTTCTGCATGCACTCCTTACATAATCTCACTATGTTTTATTCCTATGCATGAAAGTTATTGTAAATAATGGAACTGAACATGTAGAGCAAAATAGACGAGCCTTTCATGGCAATAAAATTTCATGCACACGTCGTTCCATGGTAGGCGCAAAGGCAGCCCCCCTCCACCCATTTCAGATTGTAATAGAGAGGAAGATATCTGTTCTGATGGGGATTCAGAAGGAGAAGACCACTCCTATTTACCCCCTGAGGTCTTCGCTCTAACTTGGCATGTTGATGTTGGTTATATCATGCATATGGTGCCTTGCATTGCTTATTTTATACATCAAATATGTCATCTGCTTAGTTTAGACATCCTTTGTGCGAATGCCATCTGTTTAGTTTATTCATCATTTATGTGAATTATGAAACGCCATCTTGTTTAGCGAGGCATCATATATGTGAATTTTGCAATGCCATCCTGCTTAGCCAGTCATCTTATATGTAAATTATATCAGGACATCCTTTTTTTCGTTACGTATTACATTTGTCAACAATGTTAGTACATTCAACTACTCTTCGTGTGCATCAGCCATTTGACACGGTGATGGAAAATTCTGGAATGAAAACAAGGTCTTCAGAGCAGACTATGCTATCTGACGAAGCACATATCTCGCTGGTTACAGATAGCTCCTCAGAGGAGGATTCAGAGACAGATGACCAGTCCTATCCCCCCCCCCCCGAGGTGTATGCTCTAACTTGGCAGGGTTATGTTGTTCATATCGTGTGTATGGTGTCTTGCATTGCTATGTCATTTGATTAGTTTAGACATGCTTTGTGTGAATGCCACATGTTTAGTGTCTAATTACCATATATGTGGATTATGCATTGCCATCTTGTTGCAAGACATTATATATTTGAATCATGCAATGCTATCTTGTTGCAAAGGCATTATATATGTGAATTATGCAATGCCATGATGTTTAGCCAATCATCATGTATGTGAATTATATCATGCTATCATTGTTTTGTATTACATGTTCCATTTGTCAACAACGTTTGTATATTCAACTACTCTTCCTGTGCATCAGCCATTTGAATCGGCGATGGAAGTATGTAGAGTGAAAACAAGGTATTCAGAGCAGGCAATGCTACCTGCTGAAGCAGACATCTTGCTGGTTACAAAGAGCTCCTCAGAGGAGGATTCCTAGACTGATGACCAGTCCTATTTCCCCCCTGAGGTCTATGCTCAAACTTGGCAGGGTTATATTACCCATATCATGCATGCTGTCTTGCATTGCTTAGTTTTTACATCATATATGGATTGCCATCTGCTTACTTTCTTCCTGTATAAATCATATATTTGAATTATATCATGCCATCATGTTCACATTGTACATACACATCATCTATCTGAATTATGGCATGGTAACCATTTAATAAAGACATCATATAGTTATATCATCTCATCCCGTTTAGTGTTTACAGTCATCATATTTTGAATTATGGCATTCTATCCATGAATGTATGTGAAATATGGCATGCCAACCTATTTAATAAACACATTATATAGTTATATCATGTCATCCTATTTACATAGTCATCATATTTTGAACTATGTCTTTCCATCTTTTTTAGTTAGCCATCATAATGTGAAATTGTGTCATGCTATCCGTTTTAGTTAGCCATCATATATGTGAAATTGTGTCATGCTATCCTGTTTGGTTAGACAACATAAATGTGAATTATTTCATGCCCTCTTTTATTCCCCACTATCCATTGCACCTGTCTATCATACAATGTCTATACTTCCAATTACTTTTCTTGTTTATCAGCCATTTGAATTGGAGAGGGTGATGGCAGTATCTAAGGGAGTAACAACACTGTCTTCAGTAAAGATAGTGCTACCAGTTGATGCAGATAGAACCATGGTTGTACTTGCCCAAGGACCAGATCCACCACACATAACCTAGACTCTCGCAGATTGTACCCCTACGCAGTTGGACAAAGAACCAGCTACACCCCTTCTAACCCCAATCTCGGCAGATAGTAACCCAGTTCCAGTTGACACAGCATCGTATCCACCACAAAGCACCCAAACACGAGCAGTTAGTAAGGGAACTGCAATGCCCAAAGCATGAGGACCACCACTCTGAATCCCAACTCAACGCTTAAAGGAGAAGAAGATTTGTTCTCAGGTCAGGTTCTGTAGCTATGGTTCATACTCCTTTGCTCTTGCATTACTGTATTTACCCATACCAATTATTTTCAAATTTGAAGGATGAAATTGAAACTCCAATGGCGCAACGGGTATGTCTTAAACCTATTTCTTTAACTGGTTTGCTGTTGTAACCTACTCTATGTTGATTTCAGTTTCAATTGAATAAACAGTTATGTTCTCATGTCATGCACATTACAAGTATTGTTATTGCTCTATAGTTTCCAACACTTATATTCTGTCTATTCTGCTTTGCCTTGAACAAATATTATTTGAACTGTGTCTCTATTTTGATTTGGCAACAAAAACTAGAATAATATAGACCATAAAGTGACCATCGTACATAGATATATGTTTGTTTCTTGCTATTATCCTGTCCACTTTACTACTAAACTCATTTACCAAAATGAGTTTCATATACAACATGGTAAACCTGTGATGTGTTTGCTTGTTTTTCTTTTAGAATACAGACAAAATATTGGAGAACAGTACCCCATTATGCAATGGTAAAGGAAGTAATGCAGATAAGGTTCAAGATAGTGAGACATCCCTGTTGATCTCCAAGAAAGTTGATAAAACTATCTTGACGATAGTGAGAGAACCCAAAAGTCCTGTCTTGATGTAGTGCTCGAGTTACTAGTCACTACTGCTGGCACAAGCTCTTCGAACTCGCTGCCTCAATCAGTTTGTCCTCTTCAGTCTCAACTTCAAGTTGAAAGAAATCGATCAGATGTGCCGCGACAGGAAGCTGAAGGACTGAGGAAGTCCCTGCAGAATTCAGATGCATACATCCTGGTGCAACAACAAGTGTTGGAGGATTTAAGCGCGAAACAAGAGAAATTTAATAAGCTTGCTAAGCATCTTGCCAGCGTTATGGGTACCCAGGATATTGTTTCTTGAGATCTTCTGAAGTGGTTTTAGTACTGGATTTTTTTTGCGGCGGCGTTTATTTGCACTGGTCGCCAACTTTGACAACCAGTGTATATGATATGTTGCTTTGTTCCCTATATTTGCACTGGTGGCTAACTTTGATGCCCAATGGATGTAATATGTGTAATAGACGTGATAGCCTAGCGTAAGTTGCTTGCTTATTTATTTCCTTGTTGTCTTGTTTATTTGTTTGCTTGTAGTCAGTGCAGTTCTTTTTTCGCGGTTTACTAGTGGTCGCAATAACCTATTTTTAAAAACTAGGCCACAATAACCATGGGCTGCATATTTACTGTAGTGACATTGGGCCTCCTACCGGCCGTAGAAACAATGGGCCTTCTACGTGCCGTAGACACAATGGGCCTTCTATGGGCCATATCATCAATGGGCCTTATATGGGTCGTATGATCGATTGGCCAAACATGGGCCAATAACAGACCGCATTATGGCCATAAACGGGTTAGAGTTGGAATCGTCTGTTCATGGGCCAACCATAACGGGCCGTCGTTAATAGGCCGTATTTGATGACGCTATGAAAACGGCCCAACGTATTAACGGGCCGACTGTAACAATGGGCTGAATTTGGCCCACAAGCAGAAAATGACAGTAACGGGCCGTAAGTAACCGAATGCTGGAAATGAGCCCAAGAATAAATGGGCCCTAAGAAGGCCGAAAGAGAACATGAGCTGGAAATCTCCCATTAGAATAATAGGCCGCTGATGGGTATAAAGTGAGACGCTGTCCATTACGGGCCAGTATCACCACATGCCGTTAATGGGCCAAGAGTTACGAAGGGCCTCATATGGGCTGAAAGACGTCATGGGCCATACATGGGCTGGAAGTTAAAATGGGCTGGAATCATATTAGACGACCCATATGACGTTACTGGGCCTAATTCGGATAGGTTGTAATGGGCCCTGGGTTAGCGGGCTGTAAATGGGCTATATGCGAACATGCTGTTAACATGCTTTCAGTGGGCCGGCCCGCCACCTTTTGACCAAGTCAAATGGGTCGGCCTTTTCACAGGAATGGGCCTCTGTTGGGCCATGCCACATGTCGACGTATCATAGGCGCCTTTTGTCCATTGAGTGGATGACATCTGTCCCAACGGTGAGCCGACACATGTTTCCTCTAGCCAATGATGATTTTACACGTGGAAAATCACCATTGGTCGGGGCTGTTAACATGTTATCGGATCCAAAATCGGACCCGATAGCTTAACGGTGTTCTATTACGGTGGATGCCACCTGTCGGTCACCCTTGATGAAAGCACTTCTATGACACGCGATTTATCATCATGGAAGTGGACACTTCCGTGATGATAATTTTGGTAATGTCATGGAACACTTCTACGACAGCACAGGTATGTCTATCTTGATTCTGTCATAAAATCATCATGGATGTACATGCATGCTAGAAAAAGTGACCTACTGTGACAAACACGTATCATCAAGGAAGTGTATTTTTTTGTAGTGCTCTTTGACGCATCACAGTTTTCATGCTTTGCATTGATCACATGTCTGGTATTTTGTAGAACACGACTTGTCCTTAGCAAGGAAACGACGGTGTCCAACGTAACATATCTTGCTAAGTATTTCGTATGCCAGCGAATTCTTGTCACAACGAACACATGCATTGTAACCACGTGTCATTCGCCCTGACATAGTGCCCAAAGCCAGATAATCATGGATGCACCAAATTATAGCTGTTATATAGGTCTCGAGTGAGAACACCCCTCCATAGTTGTTGAAGTTCCACCAGAAGAGGCTCCATGAATAAATCAAAATCCTTTCGTGGACTTTTTGGACCTGGGATGAGCAAGGCCATCATGTAGTTTGATTCTTTGGTGCAGACATTTGGTGGCATGTTGTAATAGAGAAAAAGCACTGGCCACATGCTATATGTGGCGCTTTGGTGGACAAATGGGTTGAATCCATTTGTAGCTAAGCCAAGTCTAATGTTTCTCGGGTCAACAACAAACTTTTTGTCTCGGGTCAACAACAACAAACTACCATGAGATGGATGGCTCATTAAATTCTGATCTATGTACTCCTAGTTCCTAGAATGCCACAATACATCATCTCTTGTTTCAGCATCATGAAACAACCTCTGCAATCTTGGTATAATTGTAAAATGTCTCAGAATATTATGAGGAATCCTCTTCACAACATCGCCATCTTTCCATCTTGATGATTTGCATTTTGGGCATTAACTTAAGTTGGCATAATCCATCCAGAAGAGAACACAATTATTCTTACAAACATGGATCATATCACATATCTGATTCCAGCTGCATGAAGGAAATTCTTCATTTTATTGTAGGTGTGTGGCATCTCAGACGCATCTGGGAAAGATTTGTGCAAAGAAGCCAACATCGCATCGAATGATTTGTTGGTCATCTGCTCAGATGTCTTCACCTGAAGAAAGGGGACCATAGCTGAAAATACTGACAACTTATTTCCTATGGTGACTGCCATGTTGCATTGTTCCAACATGCGGGCCCACCATTTTTCTTCTACAGGTGAAAATTCATGAAATGTGCGAGCATTTCGTAGCATTGTTTCAATGTTGGTCAAACTCACTGGCTCCGCCGCCGCCACCACCTCCTCCTCTTCTACCTGAGCATCAGGCAGATCAAGATGGTGATCTGCTGCTTCCACATAGTCAGTAACATTGATATTCATAGCTTCACCATGATGAACCCACCTAGTATATGTGATCGACATCCCATACAAGTGTGGATGATTTTGCACAGTTGACTAGGGTCTTGTAACTGAATTCATACAATTGCTACACAGGTAGATCATATAGGATTTTGGACCACCATACTCAGCTTTGATAAAGTTCATGAAGTTTTCAACCCCCTCAACATATGCAGCAGAGAATCTTCGAGAAGAAGTTACCCATGTCCTGTCCATTTGTTAGACATACAAATTAGTTCTTCTACTAGATATTACAGGAAAAACATATGTGCTTTTTTATAAAGTCCAGAAAAAAAATACCTAGGTCGATGCCTAAAGCTATGGCAAGATATTTGGACAAGAAAATCTAAGTAACGAAATGTATGTAAAGCTAACTCAGCAAACAGATTTGAGTGCTAAATTATGGCAGGCTATTTCAACAGTCAATGAGGCCAAGCACATAGCCATCAAAGGCCATCTCAGCAACAAACATTGAGTATAAAACGATGTCGAGCTATTTCACCTAACAGATTAGCTACTAGACCATGGCAATCTACTTCATAATAAATATATGGCAGAATTTTTTAGCAACTAATCGGGCGTGGCATGCCATCTCAGCAAAGCAGATTGAGTGCAGAACAGGGCAAGGAAGATTCTTAAGCAGAGCATATTGACTGTAAACTATTTCGGTGAACAGTGAGATTAACAGCGTCTATCAGCTAACATTCAGCGGTACTTCGACATGCACGGGGCCTTAGTCTAGAATGCGCGTACCCTGGGAGAAGCTGACTGTTGTGCGTCTCTACAAGAACGTCGCTAGTGGTGGCGATGCGGCTGGAGGATGGTAGTCTACGAGAGCGTACTATGTGAGCAAGAGGATCATCGTGCATCCCCTCAACGAACCACGTCGCCGACATATCGGCGTGGCGGGGAAGGTGGCTTTGGCGGAGTGAATGGAGTGGAGGGGGCCGAGGGAGGGGGTTTGGGGAATATTATTGGCTAGTTGGACGAAGGGCAGTTGAATTTGGGATTTGGGGGGAATTTTCATGTGGTGAGCGGGGGAGTTTGGCGCATGGTCGGTTTCTCCAAATGCGGCCCCACATATCAGTGAAGAGGCAAGCCGAAGTGCGTTCCGTTTGCATGAGTCGTCAGTAGGACCGATTGTGTGAGGGGTGCAATACGACCGCGATAGGCGTGCTGTGAGTGTACCACCTTTTTCCTTCTAAACCTGTTGCTTTGCACGATCCATCGATACTACTAGTAATATGGTTATCTCGACTAAAATGACGCGGCCGGGTCTTTTCCCACGCGATATGCTGGGAGGTTGGCTTAGTTGGTTTTTTTAGGACAAGGCTTAGTTGGTTTGACAGACAAGGCGAGAGAAAGATGTGAGATGCGTGAATGTGTTAGTGGACGTACTATTGGAGTGCCTAAGATAAATTTTGTATGTATACCTATGTGTTTATTTACTTTGCATGTTAGCTTTGTCTCGGGTCAAACCTTCTAAACTTAGACCAAGTTTATACACACAAAACTGAATCATCATTCAATATATTTTCATACAATATATCTTACTATTATTGTGAAAGTTCATATACACCCGACGATATTCATGCAAACACGACATATTTTCATTACATTTCGAACTTTTATAG
This sequence comes from Triticum aestivum, assembly GCF_018294505.1. Taxonomy (NCBI): domain Eukaryota; kingdom Viridiplantae; phylum Streptophyta; class Magnoliopsida; order Poales; family Poaceae; genus Triticum; species Triticum aestivum. The sequence goes on along the minus strand of NC_057810.1, from coordinate 172,956,647 downwards.
GATAGAAAAAGAAAAGAAACCCGACCATAAACCTATTCTACGGGGCGACCGACGTCCACTTTCCTTTGTACTTCCACATCGGTGATGACGTCCTCCATCTGCCATCTCCATGAACGGCGGCAGGGTTCAAGACCCACGAAGTGAAGGTGTGGTCTCCGGCGAGGAAGAGTAGAACATGGGAGACGGACCGGCTAGTTGGCACACCATGCCCTGCCGCCTCCCATGCCTACTCATCCTCGGAGGAGTCCCTGACCTCAGCGGTGCCGGTGGACATGAGGTCGATGATGATGGACATGGACAGTCCGTTTCTTCACCTACCACATGCGCCACCGAATGTTGGACGGCAGCAAGTAGGATGCATGGCTGGAGGTGCTCCCATCATCGGTCGCCAGCATGGCCACTGCTTGTGCGGTCGCGTACGCGTACGGCTATGCCGGTATTGCATTGCGAGCGGTGAGTTGAGTGAGGGCGGCGACCTGGAGCTTCATCCCCGGAGTTAAGCTCTTCCGCAGAGCGTTCCTGCTCGTGGTCATGGTGGATGTGTTGCCAGGTAGGAGGATGCGCTATGGTGTGGAATTTAGCTAGGCATTGCCGTTTTAAGTAGCACATTCCAGTGAGGCCAAGCGTCTGGGTGCATCATTAAGTCGCTGGAGTTGGTTCCTTGGGTAGCGAGCCTGCTTAATGATGGCATACGAACAGAGGGCATGAATGCTGGTGGCTGGCGCTGGCTGGGAATGCGCACGCGTGACGGCGCGAGGGACGAGGGTTTTTTGTGTGCCAGGGTAGTCAGCTCGGGTGTGGCAACGTTGGACATGCCCTTTGCTCACATGCGATCCCACATATCATTGAAAGACGACCTGACATGGTCTCAGGTCCTGGGGATGCAGTTGGCCGCGCTAGAACACTCCACATATGCATTGCAGCACGCGCGCACTTTGGCGCCCCGTGCATCCTTGATTAACCGGGTGTTGATCTACTGGTCGTGCCACAACGGTAGCGCCACCCTCGGCACCCTGAAGCCGAGTGTGTCCAGCGGTAATGAGCATGTTGCTCACCGCAGTCGCCATGTCGAGAGGCGGTGCGGGAGCTGCGCCACATTGTCGGCCCCCACGACCCACATGAACGGTTGCCGGTGGCGAGGAGGTTGTGTGCCAGCTCCTCCATTGGACTAGTCTGGGCCATGTCATCCCGAGAGGTGTGCCCAACATGTCGGTTTCCCTGTTTTCCTGGCCAAATTCGAGCGTCAGTATGGCCTCATTAACACTCGGCGGACCTCTCTCTCTTCTAGTCTAGTAGTAAATGAAGTGGGCCGGGGAGGGGGAGGGACGATGGTTTGCTCTCCATTGCAGTCCCACAAACAAGCGAAAACGCAAGAAGAAGCGCGTTCCATTCAGTGAGCGACGTGCAGAGTCCACCGTGCTGGGATGCAACGTGAACGTGACAAGAGTGATGTACGTCGTTCATTCCTTACGAACTTGCATACTTCGAGTAATCCTTTTTTTGAACACAGTACAGACGCAACCGCTCATACATGTTCACATACACTCACCCCTATGAACGCACACACGCACACCCTACCCCTATGAGCACCTTCAAGAGACTGAGCCGTCATATCTACTACTAGCAAGAGGCCCATGCATTGCACGAAACATCAAGATGCATTTATACGAGTTGTTTATCTCATGGGAGACGAAGATGAACGAGGGAAGGCCTTATCTGCAAATGTGGAGAGAGGTGCGGGTATCCTTTTGCAAAAAATGCCATAGTTTGCTTTCTATCCGTCAGATATTGATCGAACAGTCTATATTACAAGATGGCAGGAACGCTGTCATTACCAACTTGGTTTTTATAAGAGTAGAGATATGATCTATCCGTCAGATATAGATCGGACGGTCTCTATTACGGGATGGCAGGCACACCATCATCACCAACTTGGCTTTTATGGTGTGCCTGCCATCCTGTAATAGAGACCATCTGATCTATATCTGACGGATAGAAAGCAAACTGTGAACTTTTTGCAAAAGGATACCTGCACCTCTCTTGTTCATCCTTATCTCCCACAACTTCATTTTTGAGTAACTAAAAAAGGAAGCCTCTGGAACAATCTGGCATGGTGGCAACTACCAGCGTCATCCACCCCCATGCCTCCGCTAAGTCCGACCACCAATCACCTTCGCGCCCCAGTCCTCCTCACCTTATCTCTCATCTTTCTCGAGATATCTTTTTTGATGAAAATTTCAAGATACCATTAGTTTTTACACATGGGATTACTCCTGCATGGGTCAATCACAACAGGTGTTTCATAAAAAATGCATCGTGATGTTCCATGCAATGCACGGGCATCTTGGTAGTCATCTTGAGATTTATGAAGTCACCACCTCGTCATTGACAGGAACGATGGGGAGGTCCAGACGTCTGCCACGTGAAACTCCGAAACTTTGGTCCCATCCCACCCCACAACTCTCCATTTTCTAGCCGTCCGGCTTTGCAAACTCCGCACAGTCAAAACCGATTGACTGGTCGTCATCAGAACCACTATTCACACCAGAACCTTCGCTGCTCGGCCTACACCAAAACCACACCTCCTCTTTAGCCCATTCCCCCATCTTTCGATCCCCTAGCCTGCATCAGCCGTCCCCTAGTTTGCCGAAAAGCCATGGTGCGCTGCACGATCACGTACTACAAGATGCTGACACCGGAGCGCCGCACAGGAATCGTAGCGGTGGTCAGCGCCAAAGACCTCCATTCCCAAGCTCGCTTTGCGGCAGGAGAACCCCCGAGTTCTCTGGAGCCATGATCCAAGGAGGAGGAAGCCGATCCAATGTTTATGGTGGAGGTCACAACGCAGAAGGCCCTCAATGCATAGGAGATGATGGACATCAACTTTGGCGTCTGGGTCCCCGATGGTGCAGGCGGACGAGCGGTTCAACCTAGGAATCCTGAACGAGGACCGGGAGGCAGAGGCTCAACTCGACGCGGAGCGCACGAATGCCGCTGCCATCGAGGCCCTCCTGCAGGCAAAACCGGATGTCATGGACGTGAACCGGGCGGTGGAGGCTCAACTTGACGTGGAGCATGCGGATGCCTCTGCCATCGAGGCCCTCTGCAGGCGGAACTAGACGTCTTGGACTTGAACTGGCGGCGGAGGCTCAACTCGACGCAGAGCGTGCGGATGACGCTGCCATCAAGGCCCTCTTGTAGATGGAGCCGAATGTCATGGACGTGAACCAGGCGATGCTCATGTTCGTGCAGAGTGCCTGCACACTCCGCCTGAATGAGTAGTTGGAGGCTGAGGACAACCACGGTGCGGAGACACACGTCAGTGGCTGCAGCTGGTTCTCACTGGAAGCCAAAGACGATGAGGCCGTCTCGTTTCGCGAGCAGTGATAGTTTTCCTTTATGTTGTTGTTTTTAGGGATCTTTTGCTTTCTAAAAACATATATTTATGCAAGTCGCATGACTTTCATCATTTGGGTCGGTCGACCATTTCAGACGGTTGGATGAATATCCTACGTCTCCTAACCCTTCTTCTTCCTCAGCTCTTCTTCTTCCTCAACAGACCACCACACGGGCCGCGCAGATCTTCCCCAACATGCGCTTGGGTAAACATACTGTATGAACAAAAATTATATGTTAGCAGTAGGATGGCTGAGTTTGGTTTGATCACATGCGGTAGCATGCTCAGTGAGGGTGTGTTCCCTTGGTTGGGTTTGCAGCGTGCAGGAGCGACTATGTGAGGGTGCGGTACGACCGCGACAGCTGTGTGTAAGTGTACTAATACGTCCATTTTGCATCATGTTTTCCTACTGTTATTTATGTTGTTTTACTGTATAATAATACTTTTTGGAGTAATTCTAATGCCTTTTCTCTCATAATATGCAAGGTATGCACCAAGGGGGAGAATTCTGGCAGCTGGAAATCTGGAACTGAAAAAGCTACGTCAAGCTACCTATTATGCACAACTCCAAATGAGCTGAAACTCCCCGGGGATTTTTTTATGGAATATTGGAGCAAATAAGTACCAGAGAAGGGTCACCAGGTGGGCACAACCCAGCTGGGCGCGCCCTGGTGGGTGCTACCCTCCTCGGCCCACCTCCGGTGCCCATCTTCTGGTATATAACTCATTTTGACCTAGAAAAAATAAGGGCAGGACATTCGGGAGAAGCGCCGCCGCCTCGAGGCGGAACTTGGGCAGGAGGACTTTTGCCCTCCGGCGGATCGATTCTGCCGGGGGAACTTGCCTCCCGGTGGGGGAAATCATCGCCATCATCATCACCAACAACTCTCCCATCTTGGGGAGGGTTATCTTCATCAACATCTTCACAGCACCAACTCCTCTCAAACCCTAGTTAATCTCTGGTGTTCAATCTTTGTATCAAAACTATAGATTGGTGGTCGTGGGTTACTAGTAGTGTTGATTACATCTTGTAGTTGATTACTATATGGTTTATTTTGTGGAAGATTATATGTACAGATCCATTATGCTATTTAATACCCCTCTGATATTGAGCATGTTTATCATTTGTGAGTAGTTACTTTCGTTCTTGAGGTCACGGGAGAAACCATGTTGCAAGTAATCAAGTGAACTTGATATGTGTTCGATATTTTCATTGTATGTATGTTGCCAATCTCTTAGTGGTGTCATGTGAACATCGACTACATGACACTTTACCATATTTGGGCCTAAGGGAATGCATTGTGGATTAATTATCAGATGGTGGGTTGCGAGAGTGATAGAAGCTTAAACCCCAGTTTATGCGCTATTCCGTAAGGGACCGATTGGATCCAAAAGATTAATGCTATGGTTAGAATTTATTCTTAATACTTTTCTCGTAGTTGCAGATGCTTGCGAGAGGGTTAATCATAAGTAGGAGGCTTGTTCAAGTAAGAACAACACCTAAGCACCGGTCCACCCACATATGAAATTATCAAAGTACCGAACTCGAATTAAGCCAACATGATGAAAGTGACTAGATGAAATTCCCGTGTATCCTCAAGAACACTTTGCTCATCATAAGAAACCATTTTGGCCTGTCCTTTGACTCAAAAGGATTGGGCTACTTTGCTGCACTTTTTTATTACTATTTTTACTTGCTCATTACAAATTATCTTGCTACAAAACTACTCCGCTACTTACAACTTTTGCACTTGCATACCTTACCTTGCTGAAAACCACTTGTCATTTCCTTCTACTCCTCGTTGGGTTCGACACTCTTACTTATCGAAGAGGGATAAAATTGACCCCATATACTTGTGGGTCATCAAGACAATTTTCTGGCACTGTTGCTGGGGAGTGAAGCGCTCTTGGTAAGTGAAAATTGGTAAGGAAACATTATTACTACATGCTGAAATTTATTGTCATTGCTACTATGGAAAACAATCCTTTGTGGGATTTGTTCGGGGTACCTTCACCTCAACCAGAACCACAATCAGTTAGCCCTCAACCTACTGCACCTACTGAAAATATTGAATAGGTATGTTAGAACAACTGCTAGCTAATCCTTATGCAGGGGATGTAACCGAACACCCTGATATGCACTTGATATATGTGGATGAAATTGATGGATTATTTAAGCTTGCAGGTTTGCCCAGAGATGAAGCCAAGAAGAAGGTTTTCCCTTTATCTTTGAAGGGAAAAGCATTGACATGGTATAGGTTATGCGATGATATTGGATCTTGGAACTGGAACCGTTTGAAATTGGAATTTCATAAAAAAAATTATCCTATGCATCTAGTTCATCGTCATCGGAATTATATATATAATTTTTGGCCCCGTGAAGGAGAAAGTATCGCTCTAGCTTGGGGGGAGGCTTAGGTCAATGTTATATTCATGCCCCAATCATGAGCTCTCGAGATAAATTATAATTCAGAATTTTTATGCTCGGCTTTCTCGTAATGATCAATCCATGCTCGATACTTCTTGCACTGGTTCTTTTATGAAGAAGACTATTGAATTACGGTGGGATCTTTTAGAAAGAATTAAACACAACTCTGAAGATTGGGAACTCGACGAAGGTAAAGAGTCAGGTATTGAACCTAAGTTTGATTGTTGTAAATCTTTTATGAATACCGATGCTTTTCGAAAGTTTAGCACTAAATATGGACTTGACTCTCAGATAGTAGCTTCCTTTTGTGAATCTTTTGCTACTCATGTTGATCTCCCTAAGGAGAAGTTGTTTAAATATCACCCACCAATTAAAGAAGAAGTTAAAGAACGGGTAAAAGCTAAAGAAGAAACCATCATTTACAATGTTGATCCAGTTGTCCCCACTGCTTATATTGAAAAGCCACCTTTTCCCGTTAGGATGAAGGAACATGCTAAAGCTTCAACTGTGGTTATCAAAAGTTATGTTAGAACACCCAAACCATCTGAACAAATCAAAGTTGAACCTAGTGTTGTATGATTAAAGATCTCTTAGTTAATAATATTGATGGGCATGCTATGTACTTTTGTGATAAAGCTTCTAGAATTGCTAAACCTGAAGGAAAAGATAAACATAGAACAGTTGCTAGCATGCATGTTGTCTCAGTTAAGATAGGAGATCACTATTATCATGGGTTATGTGACCTAGGTGCTAGTGTGAGTGTTATTCCTTTCTCCTTATATGAAGAAATTAAAGATGAAATAGCACCTGCTGAAATAGAAGATATAAATGTTACTATTAAACTTGCTAATAGAGATACTATCTCACCAATTCGGATTCTTAGAGATGTTGAAGTCTTGTGTGGGAAAATAAAATACCCTACTGATTTTCATGTTCTGAGCACCCCACAAGATGACTTTTGTCCCATTATATTTGGTAGACCTTTCTTAAACACCGTCAATGCTAAAATAGATTGTGAGAAACAAACTGTATGTGTTAGCTTTGGTGATGAATCTCATGAGTTTAATTTTTCAAAGTTTAGTAAACAACCTCATAAGAAAGATTTGCATAGCAAGGATGAAATTATTGGTCTTGCTTCTATTGTTGTGCCTCCTACTGATCCTTTGGAATAATATTTCTTAGACCATGAAAATGATTTGCATATGCATGAAAGAAATGAAATAGATATAATCTTTTTCCAACAACCACCTCTGCTTAAACACAATCTGCCTATTGAAACTCTAGGAAGTCCTCCTCCACCTAAAGGTGATCATGTGTTTGAATTAAAACAATTACTAGACACTTTGAAATATGCTTATCTTGATGAAAAGAAGATATATCATGTTATTATTAGTGCTAACCTTTCAGAACATGAAGAAGAAATATTATTGAAAGTTCTATGGAAGCCAGGGCTGCTATTGGTTATACTCTTAATGATCTTAAGGTCATTAGTCCCACTCTATGTCAGCACAAATTTAATGTGGAACCTGATGCTAAACCCGTTGTTGATCACCATTGTCAGTTAAACCCGAAAATGAAAGAAGTGGTAAGAACGGAAATATTGAAACTTCTGGAAGCAGGTATAATCATCCTATAGCTGATAGTAGATGGGTAAGTCCTGTTCATTGTGTCCCTAAGAAGGGAGGTATTATTGTTGTTCCTAATGATAATAATGAGATTGTTCCACAAAGAATTGTCACGGGCTATAGATTGGTAATAGATTATAGAAAATTAAATTAAGCTACTAGAAAAGATCATTACCCTCTGCCTTTTATCGATCTAATATTAGAAAGATTATCCAATCACAAACATTTTTGCTTCCTTGATGGATACTCTGCCTTTTTGCAAATACCTATTTTACAATCTGATCAAGAAAAGACCACTTTTACTTGTCCTTTTGGAACATTTTCTTATAGATGTATGCCTTTCGGTTTATGTAATGCACCTACTACCTTCCAAAGATATATGACTGCTATCTTCTCTGATTTTTGTGAAAAGATTGTTGAGGTTTTCATGGATGACTTTTCTGTTTATGGGAAGTCTTTTGATGATTGTTTAAGCAATCTTGACGAAGTTTTGCAGAGATGTGAATAAACAAATCTTGTCTTGAATTGGGAGAAGTGCCACTTTATGGTTAATGAAGGTATTGTCTTGGGCCATAAAATTTCTGAAAGAGGCATTGAGGTGGACCAAGCCAAGGTTGATGCAATTGAGAAAATGCCATGTCCTAAAGATATCAAAGGTATTCATAGTTTCCTTGGTCATGCTGGTTTCTATAGGAGGTTTATCAAAGACTTTTATAAAATTTATAGGCCTCTTACTAATCTTTTGCAAAAGGATATCCCCTTTGTGTTTGATGATTATTGCATGTAAGCCTTTGAAACACTAAAGAAAGCCTTAATCATTGCACCTGTTGTTCAACACCTGACTGGAACTTGTGTTTTGAGATTATGTGTGATGCTAGTGATTATGTTGTTGGTGTTGTTCTAGGACAAAGAGTTGATAAGAAACTAAATGTTATTCATTATACTAGTAAAACTCTAGACAATGCTCAATGAAACTATGCTACTACTGAAAAAGAATTCTTAGCAGTGGTGTTTGCTTGTGATAAATTCAGATCTTACATTGTTGATTGTAAAGTAATTGTTCACATCGATCATGCTGCGATAAAATATCTTATGGAAAAGAAAGATGCTAAACCTAGACTCATTAGGTGGGTTCTTCTGCTACAAAAATTTGATTTGCATATTACTGATAGGAAAGGAGCAGAGAACCACATGGCTGATAACTTGTCTAGACTTGAAAATATTCTTGATGACCCACAACCAATTAATGATAGCTTCCCTGATGAACAACTAGCTGCAATAAATTTTTCTCATAGTACACCTTGGTATGCTGACTATGCTAATTATATTGTTGCTAAATACATAACACCTAGCTTCGCATACCAACAAAAGAAAAAAATTCTTCTATGCTTTAAGACATTACTTTTGGGATGACCCACATATTTATAAAGAAGGGGCAGATGGTATTATTAGACGTTGTGTACCTGAGCATGAACAGGAACAAATCCTACGGAAATATCACCCCGAAGCTTATGGAGGACATCATGCGGGAGACAGAACTGCTCATAAGGTATTGCAATCTGGTTTTTATTGGCCTACTCTCTTCAAAGATGCCCGTAAGTTTGTCTCATCTTGTGATGATTGCCAAAGAATAGGTAATATCGGTAAGCGTCAAGAAATGCCTTTGAATTATTCACTTGCTGTTGAACCATTTGATGTTTGGGGATTTGACTTTATGGGACCTTTTCCTTCATCTAATGGGTATACACATATTTTCGTTGTTGTTGGTTGTGTTACTAAGTGGGTAGAAGTTATTCCAACCAGTAGTGCTGATCACAACACCTCTATTAAAATGCTTAAGGAAGTTATTTTCCCAAGGTTTGGAGTCCCTAGATATTTAATGAATGATAGTGGTTCACACTTCATTCATGGTGCTTTCCGTAAGATGCTTGCTAAGTATGATGTTAACCATAGAATTGTGTCACCTTATCATCCTCAGTCTAGTGGTCAAGTTGAACTTAGCAATAGAGAAATAAAACTAATCTTACAAAAGGCTGTTAATAGGTCCCACAAGAATTGGTCTAAGAAATTAGATGATGCACTTTGGGCTTATAGAACAGCTTACAAAAATCCTATGGGTATGTCTCCATATAAAATGGTTTATGGAAAAGCTTGTCATTTACCTCTTGAGTTAGAACACAAAGCATTTTGGGCAATAAAAGAACTTAATTATGATTTCAAACTTGCTAGAGAAAAGAGGTTATTTGATATTAGCTCATTAGATGAATGGAGATCCTAGGATTATGAAAATGCTAAGTTATTCAAAGAAAAAGTTAAAATATGGCATGACCAAAGAATCCAAAAGCGTGAGTTCAAAGTCGGAGAATATGTTCTTTTGTATGATACATCTCCATTGTATCTACTTTCCCAACACTTTTGCCCTTGTTTTGGACTCTAACTTGCATGATTTGAATGGAACTAACCCGGACTGATGCTGTTTTCAGCAGAATTGCCATGGTGTTATTTTTGTGCAGAAATAAAAGTTCTTGGATGACTTGAAACTCCACAGGGATTATTTTTGGAATTAATAAAAATACTGGCGAAAGAATCAAGACCAGGGGGCCCACACCCTATCCACGAGGGTGGGGGCGCGCCCTACCCCCTGGGCGCGCCCCCTGTCTCGTGGGCCCACTAAGGCTCCACCGACCTCAACCCCAACTCTATATTCACGTTTGGGGAGAAAAAAATCAGAGAGAAGGACTCATCACGTTTTACGATACAGAGCCACCGCCAAGCCCTAATCTCTCTCGGGAGGGCTGATTTGGAGTCCGTTCGGGGCTCCGGAGAGGGGAATCTGTTGCCGTCGTCATCATCAACCATCCTCCATCACCAATTTCATGATGCTCACCGCCGTGCGTGAGTAATTCCATCGCAGGCTTGCTGGACAGTGATGGGTTGGATGAGATTTACCATGTAATCGAGTTAGTTTTGTTAGGGTTTGATCCCTAGTATCCACTATGTTCTAAGATTGATGTTGCTATGACTTTGCTATGCTTAATGCTTGTCACTAGGGCCCGAGTGCCATGATTTCAGATCTGAACCTATTATGTTTTCATGAATATATTTGAGTTCTTGATCCTATCTTGCAAGTCAATAGTCACCTACTATGTGTTATGATCCGGCAACCCCGAAGTGACAATAATCGGGACCACTCCTGGTGATGACAGTAGTTTGAGGAGTTCATGTATTCACTAAGTGTTAATGCTTTGGTACGCACTCTATTAAAAGGAGGCCTTAATATCCCTTAGTTTCCAATAGGACCTCGCTGCCACGAGAGGGTAGGATAAAAGATGTCATGCAAGCTCTTTTCCATAAGCACGTATGACTATATTCGGAATACATGCCTACATTACATTGATGAACTGGAGCTAGCTCTGTGTCACCCTATGTTATAACTGTTGCATGAGGAATCGCATCCGACATAATTATCCATCACTAATCCAATGCCTACGAGCTTTTCACATATTGATCTTTGCTTAGTTACTTTACCGTTGATACTGCTACAATTACTACAAAACTGCTATTGTTACCTTTTCTGCTGTTACTGTACTTCCATACTACTTTGCTACTAAATACTTTGCTGCAGATATTAAGTTTTCCAGGTATGGTTGAATTGACAACTCAACTGCTAATACTTGAGAATATTCTTTGGCTCCCCTTCTGCCGAATCAATAAATTTTGGTTGAATACTCTACCCTCGAAAACTGTTGCGATCCCCTATACTTGTGGGTTATCAATACTATTTTCTGGCGCCGTTGCCGGGGAGCATAGCTCTGTTCTTTGAGTCACTTGGGATTTATATCTGCTGATCACTATGAGGAACTTGAAAGACAAAAGAACTAAGATTTTTCCCTTAACTAGGAGGGGAGGTAAGGAACGACCATCTAGCTCTGCACTTGATTCTCCTTCTGTTTTGAGTAAACTTGCGACACCTAAACCTGCTTCTGCTATTAACTCTGATATGTCGCATGTTATTGATGATGCCACTTCTGCTATGCATGATACTTATGATGAAACTACTTCTATGCTTGATAATACTGTGCCATTAGGTGAATTTCTAGATGAACAACTTGCTAGGGCTAGAGAGAATGAAATTATTCAAACTGATAATACTGATGAAAGTGATGATGAATATTCTCCCCCTAGATATGAATTGCCTGTTGTGCCCAAGGGTTATGTTATGGATGAAGAAACTGCTATAGATTTTCTTGCTTGCAATGATAGATCTGATCTTAAGAAATTGTTAGCTAAGCTGAAAGAAAAGTCTCTGAATGCTAGAATGAAATATGACCGTGCTTTTGCTACTTCACCTATTTTTATTACTGATAAGGATTATGATTTCTCTGTTGATCCTGACATAATTACTTTGGTTGAATATGATCCTTTTTATAGTTATGAATCAAAAACTGTTGTGGCACATCTTACTAAATTGAATGATATAGCCACCCTATTCACTCAAGAGGAAAAAATTCGCTACTACTATATCCTTAAGCTATTTCCTTTCTCATTAAAGGGTGATGCTAAAACATGGTTTTCTCTTGATCCTGGTTTTGTGCGTAGTCCCCAGGATATGATTTATTACTTCTCTGCTAAATATTTGCCCACTCATAAGAAACAAGCTGCCTTAAGGGAAATATATAATTTTATGCAAATTGAAGAAGAGAGTCTTCCACAAGCTTGGGGGGGGGGCTTCTCCAATTACTTAATGCTTTGCCTGATCATCCTCTCAAGAAAAATGAAATACTTGATATCTTTTATAATGGACTAACCGATGCTTCCAAAGACCACCTAGATAGTTGTGCTGGTTGTGTTTTCAGGGAAAGAACTATTGATCAAGCTGAATTGTTATTGAATAATATGTTGACTAATGAAAACAATTGGACACTTCCTGAACCAACTCCTAAGCCAACTCTGAAGAGAAGGGGTATTCTATTTCTCAATGCTGAAGATAAGCAACCTATTGAAGAAATACATGGTCTTGATAACCCGACACGGGTAGTAAAGGTAAATTATCTCTATTGATTTGATGAAGGTGATATTCCTTGTTATAAGTCTGCTGGTCAATGCTTGGATGAGTTTGATAATTTTATTGTTAAACAAGAAAACTTCAATGCTTATGTTGGTAGACAATTGAAACGTAATGCTTATATGATTGAACACTTGAGTGATTATATGTCTAGAGTTAAAGATGAACTTAAACTTATTAGTAAACATGCTTCTATGGTTACCACTCAAGTAGAACAAGTGCTTAAAGCTCAAAATGATTTGCTCAATGAATTAAATGGTAAGAAAAATGATAATGCTGTTAGAGTTATGACTGGAGGTGGTAGAATGACTCAAGAACCTTTATATCCTGAGGGCCACCCTAAGAGAATTGAGCAAGATTATCAGAGAAATAATGTTGACGCACCTAGTCCTTCTAAAAAGAAGAAGAAAAACGATAGGACCTTGCATGGTTCTAGTGAGCCTGTTGTAGACACACCTGATAATCCTAATGATATTTCTATTTCTGATGCTGAAATACAATCTGGTGATGAACATGAACCTAGTGATAATGTTAATGATAATGTTCATGTAGATGCTCAACCTAGCAATAACAATGATGTAAAGATTGAACCTGCTGTTGATCTTGATAACAGACAATCAAAGAATCAACATTATGATAAAAGAGACTTCATTGCTAGGAAGCACAGTAAAGAAAGAAAACCATGGGTTCAGAAGCCCATGCCTTTTCCTCCTAAACCATCCAAGAAAAAAGATAATGAGGATTTTGAGCGCTTTGCTGAAATGATTAGACCTATCTTTTTGCGTATGTGTTTTACTAATATGCTTAAAATGAATCCTTACGCTAAGTACATGAAAGATATTGTTACAAATAAAAGAAAGATACCGGAAGCTGAAATTTCCACCATGCTTGCTAATTATACTTTTAAGGGTGGAATACCTAAGAAACTTGGAGATCCTGGAGTACCAACTATACCATGCTCCATTAAAAGAAACTATGTTAAAACTGATTTATGTGATCTTGGAGCCAGTGTTAGTGTTATGCATCTCTCTTTATATCGTAGACTTGAATTAAATAAGTTCGCACCTACTGAAATATCTTTGCAAATGGTCGATAAATGAACCGCTATACCTATCAGTATTTGTGAGGATGTGCCTGTTGTGGGTGCAAACATTACTATCTTAACGGACTTTGTTATTCTTGATATTCCCGAGGACGATAGTATGTCGATTATCCTTGGAAGACCCTTTTTGAATACTGCAGGGGCTGTTATTGATTGCACCAAAGGCAATGTCACTTTTCATGTTAATGGTAATGAGCATACGGTACACTTTCCGAGGAAACAACCTCAAGTTCACAGTATAAATTCTATTGGAAAAATTCCAACGATTACTATTGGAGGTTTTGAATTTCCTCTTCCTACTGTCAAGAAGAAATATGATATTCTTATTATTGGGGATGTACATATCCCCGTTGAGGTAACCTAGTGCTATTAGGAAATTCTCCGGTTTCATGTGATTCGGAATGAGTTTGTTAACAAGACTTGATCAACCTTGTTAGTGGATTCCTTTTGATGAGCATGAGATGGATCAAGTTAGAAAGCACAACTCTCTGTACCCTTCTTTTACTTTCTGTTATTTCGATTCAATAAAGCAAAAATAGTATTTTCTGTCTGTTTTCTGAATTATCCTTGCAATAAAAAATACCCCCAAAATAAAAGTTCTCCAAATGCCCTGAAAATGAAATATGGTTTTTCCTAGAATATTTGAGAATATCTGGCACTAAGAACACATCAGGGGGAGCCAGCACCTGGCCACGAGGGTCTAGGGTGCGCCCACCCCCACTAGGCGCGCCCCCTGCCTCGTGGGCCCCTGGTGGCCCCCTCCACTTATTCCAGCACCCACGCACTCCTTCTTCCTCCCAAAAAATCACCAACCAGCTCAAGCACGAGTTGTAGCTCATCTTGCTGCCATTTTCGATCTCCTTGCTCAAAGCTCCGCTCACAAAACTGCTTTTGGGGATTGTTCTTCGGTATGTGACTCCTTCGATGGTCCAATTAGTTTTTTGTTTTAATGCTTTATTCATTGCATTTTTGCTGCTGAGGTGACCCTGTTCCTGAGCTTGCATCTCAAATTTATTTGGTCCCGAGTAGTTCTAATGCATGACCTGGTCTCTATGCACTTGTGAGAGTAGTTGCTATCAATTTTGCTGAGTTTGGTTCACTTTTATTTTGAGTTACTAAAAATTTCAGCAATTTTCAGAAAATTATGAAGAGATTTTCGAGGGGCTCTTCGAGCCGAAGCTTGAAGGATAAGCAAAGTGAAAAGGATAAAAAGCACAAATATAATCTCACTCGCACCGCAGAGGTTCAGCCACGTGAATGGCCTTGTGATGAGTTCTTGAGAGAAGCTAGGATTCATGATGATTTTTATTATTTGGCTGAGAATGCAGGCCTCACCGACTTCCTCCATGATCATCTCGATCAGTATATCCTACTCACTAATATTTTTTAGCAATTTTTTTACTTTCATGCTAGGAAATCACCACCTTCACTGGAGTTTCATTTATATGATGAGGTTAAGGAGATGTCACTATATGATTTTTGTGGGGCTTGCAAGATACCCTTTGTGGGCAGCATAGAGGAACCACACTGTAGTGATGTGGATGGATTTACTGATATGATCGCTGTAGGGGAGACGAGGAAGGTTTCCGATGCAAGAATTACTAGCATACACTTTCCTGTTCAATGTTACTTTGCAATATTTGCTAGTAGATGTTTAATTGGTCGAGGGAGTAGTGGAAATCTTAGTGCCCCTGATATTATTATTTTGCGCCATGCTTTGTTTTGTGATACAACTTTCAGTTTAGGCGATGTTATTGCTAAGCGATTAAGTTTGAACCATACAAAGGGCCCCATCTTTGGAGGTATCTTTGCTTCACGCCTTGCTAAACACTTTAAGATACCTATTAGGCATTATGAGAAAGAGGAAAAGTTGCTGCCGCCTATTTTTCTAGATTACAAGAGTATGGTAGCACATGAATTTATTGTTAAAAATAAGAAGATGATGCTTAAGTATAAGTTGATATTTAATAAAACTCACTGTGAGACTATATTGTTTCCTACACCCTCTTCGTTTAACATACTTTCAGGCACGTACTTCATCTTGCCCGAGGCCATCTACGCATACTGGAGGCTGACACAAGCTCTAGAGCCTGAGCCGGAACCACCACTTGACCCGTATCGACAGTCCATTTATCAGTTGGATCTGGAGGAGATCGCCAACCAGTGGCACCCAGACGACAATCCTCTGCACACCGGAGAAGGCAGCTTTGATCTGTGGGATTAGACCAACTTAGGCCAAAAGCCTAAGCTTGGGGGAGTACGTATTTCTCACCGACATTACATTCTTGTTCACACACTCATGCTAGTTGTCGGTGTTCATACTTTTTCATTGTACCATCCATGCTAGTTTATTTTCTTTTCTTTTCTAAGTCTTTTTGTTACGTTTTTGAATAACCTTAAGAAAACCAAAAAAAAGTTGTAGCTTTTAGCTAGTTTAGTTTCCATGCATGTAGCAGTAGTAATTAAAAGAAAACCCAAAAAGATTTCTTGTTCTTCTTTTGCTTGTTGGGAGCTTTCCCGTGTATACAGTTTTATTTCTTTTCTTTTCTTTGGGGGTCAAGAGGAGAAGACCACGATGAAAATGTTGAGTGGCTCTCATTTCAATTGTTACCGATTTAACCAAGAGCCCATATTATCTTGTCTTCTCCCTTGAATTGGATGCTTGTAGATTCCAGCTAAGTCCAATGCACGTGCACTATTATTATTGTCCACACCGTTCGGTCGTGCAAGTGAAAGGCAATAATGACGATATATGATGGAATGATTGAGATGAGAGAAGCTAGTATGAACTCGACCTATCTTGTTTTTGTAAATATGATTAGTTCATCGTTCCTGGTTCAGGCTATTATGAATAAACATGTTTGCAATGACAATTAGATATTATAGTTTCTTATGCCAAGCTTAATTAGCTAGGAGTTTATAATGGTTTACCTTGCGTGCCAACATGCTATTAAAATGGTTGTGATGTGGTATGATAGGGTGGTATCCTCCTTTGAATGATTCGAGTGGCTTGACTTGGCACATGTTCACACATGTAGTTGAAACAAAATCAACATAGCCTCCACGATATTTATGTTCATGGTGGATTATATCCTACTCATGCTTGCACTCAGTGTTGATTAATTTTAATGCATGTTCATGACTGTTGTCGCTCTCTAGTTGGTCACTTCCCTGTCTTTTTCTAGCCTTCACTTGTACTAAGCGGGAATACTGCTTGTGCATCCAAAATCCATAAACCCCAAAGTTATTCCATATGAGTCCACCATACCTTCCTATATGCGGCTGTCGTTCCAAGTAAATTTGTGTGTGCCAAACTCTAAACCTTCAAATGAAATTCTGTTTTGTATGCTCGAACAACTCATGTATCAACTAGGGTTGTCGATATCTTCCATGCTAGGCGGGTTATTCTCATGAGGAGTGGACTCCGCTCCTCACTCACGAGAAAATGGCTGGTCACCGGGATGCCTAGTCCCATGCTCAAATCAAATCAAAATAATTGCAAACAAACTCCCCCAGGATTGTTGTTAGTTGGAGGCACCCGTTGTTTCGGGCAAGCCATGGATTGATGATTGTTGGTGGTGGGGGAGTATAAACTTTACCATTCTGTTTGGGAACCGCCTAGAATGTGTGTAGCATGGAAGATATCAAGATCTCTTGGTTGTTATGTTGACAATGAAAGTATGCCGCTCAAAATATTATTTATCTCTATTTCAAAATCGAGCTCTGGCACCTCTACAAATCCCTGCTTCCCTTTGCGAAGGGCCTATCTATTTACTTTTATGTTGAGTCATCATCTTCTTATTAAAAAAGCACCAGTTGGAGAGCACCACTATCATTTGCATGCATTAATATTAATTTATATTGAGTATAACTATGACTGGATCTCTTTTACCATGAATTACAATGTCTAGTTAGTCCTTGATCTTCAGGGGTGCTCGGCATTTATGTTTTGCGGTCTCAGAAAGGGCTAGTGAGATACCATCTTGTTATATCATATTATGATTGTGTTGAGAAAGTGTTTTCATCCGAGATTTATTATTATGGCTCGCTAGTTGATTATGCCATTGATATGAGTAAACATGAGACCTAAGTGTTATTGTGAATATGGTTAGTTCATAATCTTTGCTGAAAACTTGAATGCTGACTTTACATATTTGCAACAACAAGAGCAAACAGAGTTTGTGAAAGTTTTTCTTTATCACTTTCAGTTTGTCAACTGAATTGCTTGAGGACAAGCAAAGGTTTAAGCTTGGGGGAGTTGATACGTCTCCATTGTATCTACTTTTCCAACCACTTATTCCCTTGTTTTGGACTCTAACTTGCATGATTTGAATGGAACTAACCCGGACTGGCGCTATTTTCAGCAGAATTGCCAAGGTGTTATTTTTGTGCAGAAATAAAAGTTCTCGGAATGACTTGAGACTCAATGGAGATTATTTTTGGAATTAATAAAAAATACTGGCGAAAGAATCAAGACCAGGGGGCCCACACCCTGTCCACGAGGGTGGGGGGCACGCCCTACCCCCTGTCTCATGGGACCCATGAGGCTCCACCGCCCTACCTACATATTCACGTTCGGGGAGAAAAAAATCCTAGAGAAGGATTCATCGTGTTTTATGATACAGAGACGCCACCAAGCCCTAATCTCTCTTGGGAGGGCTGATCTGGAGTCCGTTTGGCGCTCCGGAGAGGGGAATCCATCAGCGTCGTCATCATCAACCATCATCCATCACCAATTTCATGATGCTCACCATCGTGCGTGAGTAATTCCATCATAGGATTGCTGGATGGTGATGGGTTGGATGAGATTTACCATGTAATCGAGTTAGTTTTGTTAGGGTTTGATCCCTAGTATCCACTATGTTCTAAGATTGATGTTGCTATGACTTTTCTATGCTTAATGCTTGTCACTAGGGCTCGAGTGCATGCTTTCAGATCTGAACCTATTATGTTTTCATGAATATATGTGAGTTCCTTGATCCTATCTTGCAAGTCAATAGTCACCTACTATGTGTTATGATCCGGCAACCCCGAAGTGACAATAATCGGGACTACTCCCGGTGATGACCGTAGTTTGAGGAGTTCATGTATTCAATAAGTGTTAATGCTTTGGTCCGGTACTCTATTAAATGGAGGCCTTAATATCCATTAGTTTCCAATAGGACCCCGCTACCATGGGAGGGTAGGATAAAAGATGTCATGCAAGTTCTTTTCCATAAGCATGTATGACTATATTCGGAATACATGCCTACATTAGATTGATGAACTTGAGCTAGTTCTGTGTCACCCTATGTTATAACTGTCGCATGAGGAATCACATACGACATAATTATCCATCATTGATCCAATGCCTACGAGCTTTTCACATATTGATCTTTCCTTAGTTACTTTACCGTTGCTAGTGTTACAATTACTACGAAACTGCTACTGTTACTTTTGCCACTGTTACCGTACTTCCATACTACTTTGCTACTAAATACTTTGCTGCAGATATTAAGTTTTCCAGGTGTGGTTGAATTGACAACTCAACTGCTAATACTTGAGAATATTCTTTGGCTCCCCTTGTGTCGAATCAATAAATTTGGGTTGAATACTTTACCCTCGAAAACTGTTGCGATCCCCTATACTTGTGGGTTATCATTGTACAACTCTCGTTTCAGATTCTTTGCAGGAAAACTCCTCTCCAAATGGGAAGGACCATATGTCATCGAGGAGGTCTATCGATCCAGAGCTATCAAGATAAATAATGCCGAAGGGACTAACCTGAAGGTTGTCAATGGGCAATGAATAAAACACTATATCTCAGGTACTCCCATTAATGTTGAAAGCAATGTTATCCAAACTTTGTATCCGGAAGAACACATAAAAGAGTCCTTCCGGAACACTCCAGGATCGTGAAAATAAGGAGGTATGTGATACGGTAAGTAAACGGACTCCGAAAAATCCGCAAATATATTTTTTGTCAGTTTTGGAATATTTAGAAAATTAGGAAAATAAGAAACTTCGAGGAGAGTGACCCTGGTGGGCATGATACACCAGAACGCGCTAGGCTTGCCTGGCGTGCCCAGGTGGGTTGTGCCCACCTCGAGTACTTTCCGGTCTCCGTTTTTCTTTCATTTTGCTTGTCCCCCAAGATAAAAAATCTATATATACCTCCCGAACCTGTTAACCTCCGTATCATAGAGAAATGTCCTGTTTTCTTTTCTCTCTATTTTCCTGTCAGATCTGGAATAATGTTGTTGTACTCATCGCAAACCCCATGGTCTATGGGGATGTGGTGCACTATGGCTGGACCTCGGAGCAATTGGAAGACTTTAATCCTACGAGGAAGGAGGAGACAAGCTCAGAGGAGGATGAAGTTCCATTGCCCCAACCTGGGGACATGCACGTTGAATTTAAGAAGTCAAGTCTCCCCAATAAAGCACAGAGGCCTAAGATCCAGTTTATCCCTTTTTGTCTTTTGCAGGAAAATAAGCATGATTTATGCAAAAAGTTGTTGGAGCTTGAGTGGGAGATCCGAGAACTTAAAGATGAGAACTCCGTCCTCAACCGTAAGCTGAGGAAGAAAGACAAGAAACCTTCTTCTTCATCACCACCAAAAGAAAACTGAGTATTGGGTATAGGCACTCCCCTTGGCTTTCGCCAAGCTTGGGGGAGGTGCCCCGGTATCATATCAATTCCCACTATCTTTTGCCTTTATTTTCTTAGTTTGATCAATGGTTATCTTTTGCTATTAGATGAATAAAAGTTTAGTTCTATCCTTTCTTTTTGTGAGTTTGCTTAGTGATCAATCCTTGTAATCGTGTGTGAGATATAATAAAGTTTAGTTTGAGTTTTGCCTTCTTTACTTTCTTGCTGCAACAAAAAGAAAGGAAATAAAAGAAAAAAGATCATATGCTAATCTTATGGTAAGTGATGACATTACATAAGGAAAATTATAAGTAGAAAATTTTATTGTAGATTGACAAACATAGCATTGGTCAATGATGCAACACATGAAAGAATTAATAAGGGAAGAGAAAATTCACATATAAATACAGTATCATGGAAATCTTTTGTGATTGTGAGCACCCATCAAAATATTATATGCCAAAATTGTTGACATTGGACAAGGAAGACAACCTAATGATTTATGTTTGTTCATATTCACATAGAAGTCATATTGTCATAGATCCTTCAACATGTGGTGCTTGCCCTACCTTTGCTAGCCAAAAATTCTACACTAAGTAAACATACTACTTGTGCATCCAAAACCCTTAAACCCTATCTTGTTTGAGAGTCCACCATACCTACCTATGGATTGAGTAAGAGCCTTCAAGTAAGTTGTCATCGGTGCAAAAAGAGAAATAAAAATTGCTTATAAAAATGTGAGATTAGTTTAAGGGAAAATTGAGCGTTGTACGAACTTGTAATGGTGAAGAATAAAAGCGACAGACTGCATAATAAAGGTTGCCATCACAAGGGGCAATATAATGTGACGTTCTCTTGCACTAAGGGGTTGAGCATACAAACAAAAAGCGCATGCCAACCTCTGCTTCCCTCTGCGAAGGGCTTATCTTTTCCTTTCATGTATTTACTTTTATGTGAGAGTCAAAGTTTTTCTCTCTATTCCTTTTATTTTTCTCCTTTGGAAAGCATCATGTGGTGAGGAAAGATCTAGGCACATATGTCCAGTTGAATATGGGTGGCATAAGTTATTATTGTCGACATCACCTTTGAGGTGAGTGTGTTGGGAGGCGAAACTATAAGCCCCTATCTTTCTTTGTGTCCGATTGAAACGTTTTGCTCATGTGTACGCGGTGAGTGCTAGCAATCATAGAAGACTAAATGATGGTTGAGTATGTGGACTTTCCTAAAGGCTCCGATACGTGCCCCTTCCTGAAAAGATGATGAATTGTAGTTCCAAAGTTGACTGAAAACATAGTTTGTTGATTTCCAATAGAGTTTAAGCTTTATACTTCGATGTTGTGATGAATTGTTACTTGTTCACGAGAAGTCTATGATAAAAGTTCTATAATAAAAGTTTTATATTGAAGTTTCTTGTTGTTATAATAAGTCACATGATGCTGCTATGTCCATATTTTTGTTTTTATCGACACCTCTCTCTCTCTAAGCATGTGGACATGTTTTTCGATTTCGGTTTTCGCTTGAGGACAAGCGAGGTCTAAGCTTGGGGGAGTTGATACATCCATTTTGCATCATTGTTTCCTACTGTTATTTATGTTGTTTTATTGTATAATAATGCTTTTTGGAGTAATTATAATGCCTTTTATCTCATAATATGCAAGGTATGCACCAAGGGGGAGAATTCTGGCAGTTGGAAATTTGGACCTAAGAAAGCTACGTCAAGCTATCTATTCTGCACAACTCCAAATGAGCTGAAAATCCCTGAGGATTTTTTATGGAATATTAAGGAATATTGGAGCAAATAAGTACCAGAGGAGGGCCACCAGGTGGGCACAACCCACCTGGGTGCGCCAGGAGGCCCAGGCGCGCCCTAGTGGGTGCTACCCTCCACGGCCCACCTCCGGTGCCCATCTTCTAGTATATAAGTCATTTTGACCTAGAAAAAAATTAAGGGGAGGACTTTTGGGAGAAGCACTGCCGCCTCGAGGCAGAACTTGGGCAGGAGGACTTTTGCCCTCCGGCGGAGCGATTCTGCCTCGGGACCTTCCCTCTCGGAGGGGGAAATCATCGTCATCATCATCACCCACAACTCTCCCATCTTGGGGAGGGTTATATTCATCAACATCTTCACAGCACCACCTCCTCTCAAACCCTAGTTCATCTCTTGTGTTCAATCTTTGTATCAAAACTATAGATTGGTGCTCGTGGGTGATTAGTAGTGTTGATTACATCTTGTAGTTGATTACTATATGGTTTATTTGGTGGAAGATTATATGTTCAGATCCATTATGCTATTTAATACCCCTCTGATCTTGAGCATGTTTATCATTTGTGAGTAGTTACTTTCGTTCTTGAGGTCACAGGAAAAACCATGTTGCAAATAATCATGTGAACTTGATATGTGTTCGATATTTTGATGGTATGTATGTTGCCATTCTCTTAACGGTGTCATGTGAAAGTAGACTACATGACACTTCACCATATTTGGGCCTAAGGGAATGCATTGTGGAGTAGTTATTAGATGGTGGGTTGCGAGAGTGACAGAAGCTTAAACCCTAGTTTATGCGCTATTCCGTAAGGGACCGATTGGATCCAAAAGTTTAATGCTATGGTTAGAATTTATTCTTAATACTTTTCTCGTAGTTGCAGATGCTTGCCAGAGGGTTAATCATAAGTAGGAGGCTTGTTCAAGTAAGAACATCACCTAAGCACCAGTCCACCCACATATCAAATTATCAAAGTATCGAACACGAATTAAGCCAAATGATGAAAGTGACTAAATGAAATTCCCATGTATCCTCTAGAACACTTTTCTCATCATAAGAAACCATTTTGTCCTGTCCTTTGCCTCAAAAGGATTGGGCTACCTTGCTGCACTTTTGTTATTACTATTGTTACTTGCTCGTTACAAATTATCTTGCTACCAAACTACTCAGCTACTTACAATTTTAGCACTTGCATACATTAGCTTGCTAAAAATCACATGTCATTTCCTTCTGCTCCTCGTTGGGTTCGACACTCTTACTTGTTGAAAAGGGATAAAATTGACCCCATATACTTGTGGGTCATCATGTACCTCCTTTTCATATTGAAAAACTTTAGGCAAGCTTGGCAAAAATGTGTGGCAAAGTATGGCAATGCACGGCCTAGACCCAAATAGGATACAAGTATGTAGTACTACTTGTGTTAAAAAAGAAAGCCGGGTTTTTCCTTCATAGGGTTGATCTATACAAATCCTGGTTTGACGTGTCAATTAATGCGTATTTTTTATCCAACGCCCAAAGAACTAACCATCTCACACCTTATTGCTTGATTAATGCAGCGCCATGCAAAGCAACCTTCTCACTTCCGCATGCATGCAAGGGTATATTAATGTCCTTGGTTGCTAGTACGAGGCAAACCCCATCAATTTTGCCTCGATTAGTGTTAGTGGCCTTCTGCAAATTGTAATTTTGATATTGGCCTTGTATACAACAAAAATGGAGGTAGTAACTACTTTACTTCCTTCCCCATTGCGGTGACATCGATGATATCTCGAACGTTGTGGCTTTGGCAAAGTGCATTCGACAGAGCACATCTTTGAGGGAGACCATGGTAAGTCACTCGCAAGTGCCGCCTGCAAGCCGAGACAACCGCCTTCTTTGCATCTAGGAAGTCCATTGAACAAAAGGAGGCGTAAATGTACTACTACTACACAATAGCATAGTCCGTCCAGCTTAGTGCGGTAAGGTGGTTTCTCGAAGAAGACGATGGAGAAGTAGAGTCAGCGAAGAGTGAAATGATGGTTGCTTCGTCCGTGCTTTGTGATTTGACGCCTCACTGCTTTGTGATTTGTGATAGAAGGGACAGGGGAGTAGACTCTATGCTCTACACTGTACATGCGTCTAAGCATGGGAGAGGGAGGAGAGAGGTTGCATTTTTTTATTCCTTCAATCAATCAATTAGGGAGCTTTGGTTCCCTATTTTTGGATTTGGCAGCACCCTCCACAATGGTTCCCATCAATGCCAAAAGCTATTTTCACATTTGGCTACACATTGTGGATGACCGTACCACTTGGTTTAGCTCCTGTGTGCTATCTGTACAAATCTCGATTATATTGATCTAAAAAATTATATCAAGATTAGTAAAAAGGAGGTGATTTTGCCGTGCGGAAGGTGGGAGAGGTTTCTTATTTTTATAGGGCATTAGCTTGGCGGTTTGCTAACATGCGGTCCCACATGTCAGTGATTTACCAAGCCGATTCGCGTCCCACATGAGGCAGAACAATGACAGATGCAACACATGGTTAACTTGAAGACGATGAGGGAGAAGCGAATTCAGCAACGAGTGAAATGATGGTTGCTTCGTCCCTCCAACTTATTTTTTAGACTTTTTCCCTCCTACTTAACTGCGAGAAAGGTGCAACTTTGTGGTCTGATGCCTCATTGCTCGTTACCACGCTGACGCCATGACCGTCGTGCTTCACCCCTGCTGCTCTTCACTGTTATTTTGGTATGGCCCGTGGACCCGGTTGCTTGATGTCCCACATGTCAGCGAAAGGGACTAGAACATTTATGAAAGCAAGCACTCCACTCTTATGAAGGAGGAGTACACGGCACGGCAGCCTAGTGAACTGTTACTTGTACTGTAGTGCTACTATAGTTTTGCCGTTTCACATGATCCATCGATACAAACCCGATTAAACAGGCAAGGGCGGGATTTTCCCCGCGTGGTAGATGATACTAGCCATACAATTCATAGGCAATTTCAATGTATGCAAACTAAATAATTAAGTAACAATATGAGATCTAGTAAAGCTAAAAACACATATGATTTATTCTGTTAGAGTGCAGTAGTAGTGTTGTATTGCGTAGTTGTTAGATGTAACATGTGATAACATGTAGAGATGTACTTTTCGAGGGCCTACAAAGAGAAATTTCACATGCAAATATATTATCTTGGACATATTCTATGATTGTGAATACCCATTAATTATTTTCAAACTTGAGCAAATTAGTTGAAGTTGGACAAGGAAGACAACGTAATGAGTTATGGTTGTGTATATTTGCATAGAAGTTATATTTTCATGGACCGTCCAACATGTGGTGTTTGCCTACTAGCCAAATATTCGTACTAAGTAGAGATACTACATGTGCATCCAAAAACCCTTAAATCCAGTTTCTTGCCATGAGTGTCCACCATACCTACCTATGGATTGAATAAGATCCTTCAAGTAAGTTTTCATCGGTGCAATAAAGCAATAAAAATTGCTCCTAAATATGTTTGATCTTTTATTGTAAGGGAAAATGGAGCCTTGTACGAACTTGTGATGGCAAAGTAATAAAAGCGATGGACTGCATAATAAAAGTTGCTATCATAAGGGATGTTCCTTTGCATTAAGAGCTTGCACATCCAAAAATAAAACATGCATGACAACCTCTTCTTCCCTCTGCGAAGGGCCTATCTTTTACTTTTCAGTGTTTACTTTTATGCAAAGAGTCAATACTATACATCCTCATTCAACCTCAATTATTCTGTAGTTGTCAAGCATCATGTGGTGGGGAAAGATATAGGCACATATGACCAGTCAAATATATTTGACCATGATTTATTTTTGTTGACAATTCTCTCTATGATAAATGAGTTGGGAGGCGAAACATTAAGCCCCTATCTTTCTCTGTGTTCGATGGATGCCATTTGTTCTAAGAATATGCTTTGAGTAGTAGAAATCATGGAAGACTATATGATGATTGCGTATGTGGAGCTCTTACTTAGAGTCTGTTGAATAAGTTGAATTGCAATTGTTTAGTGACTAAGAATATAGGTTGTTGAGTTTCAAGAGAATTCATTGTTTGAACCTTAACATGTGAATTGGTTGCTACTTTAACATGAGAAGTTTTATGAGAAAGGGTTGCTATTATGATGCTAGGAGAAGTGATTGAAAATATCATTGATCAAACTTGTGGACTTTGCTAGCATTCACACTTCATAAATTATTTCTTTTATCATTTAGAGGACGAGTAGGAATTAAGCTGGGGGATGCTGATATATACATCTCCAACGTATCTATAATTTATGAAGTATTCATGTTGTTATACTATCATTCTTGGATGTTTTACAATCATTTTATAGCAACTTTATATCAGTTTTTGGGACTAACCTATGGACATAGTGCCCAGTGCCAGTTGCTGTTTGTTGCTTGTTTCTTACTTCGCAGCACATCAATATGAAACGAGTCCAAACACAACAAATTTTTTTGTAGAACTTTTTGGACCAGAAGACCCAGGATGGGCTAAAAAGGTACCAGAGGGGAGGCCCGAGGTCGCCACAACCCACCTGGGCATGCCCAGGAACCCAGGCGTGCCGAGGGGGGTTGTGCCCAACTCGGTGAACTCCCGCACCGCCTCTTGGCCCTATAAATTACCAAATATTCCAACAACCCTGGGGGAACCCTACGTTGGAAGTTCCACTGCCGTAAGCCTTTGTAGCCACGAAAACCAAATCAGGAGCCCGTTTCGGCACCCTACCGGAGGGAGAAATCATCACCGGTGGCCATCTTCATCATCTCGGCGGCCACCATGATGAAGGGGGAGTGGTCCACCCTCGGGGCTGAGGGTTTGTACTAGTAGCTATGTGTTTAATCTCTCTCTCTCTCTCTCTCTCTCTCTCTCGTGTTCTTGAGATGTCACGATCCTGATGTATCACGGACTTTGTTAAAATAGTTGGATCATATGGTGTTTTCCCCTCCCTATCTTGTTGTGATGAATTGAGTTTTCCCTTTGAGATTTTGTTTTATCAGACTGAATACTTTTATGGATTTGAGAGCACTTGTTATATGTCTTGCATATGAATACCCATGGTGACAATGGGGTATTATATTGATTCACTTGATATAGGTTTTGGCACTCAACTCGCGGATTCCCGAGGTGACATTGGGGAAATCTATGCATAGGGGTTGGTGCATGTTTTCGTCCTACTTTCTCCGATAGAAATCTTGGGGCACTCTTTGAGGTTCTTTGTGTTGCATTGAGTATTATGAATCTGAAATTGTTTGATGCATGTCATTTAATCAACTCACGGATACACGCGGTGACATTGGAGTATCTAGGTGACATTAGAGTTGGTTGATGTGTATCATATGGTGGTATTTTAGTATGAACTCTTGGTTAGATCCATCAGAAAGAATGGCTTGGTGTTATTTTAGTACAAACTCTAGGATAGATTGATCAGAAAGAATAGCTTTGAGGTGGATTCATACCCTACAAACAATTTATTTTTATGTTCTCCGCTAGATAAGAAATTTGGAGTGATTCTTCATCACACGTTGAGGGATGGTTATATGATCCAATTAGATTAGTATTGTTGAGAGACTGCACTAGCGAAAGTGCAGACCCTAGGCCTGATTTTCAAGCATTTCAATACCATTTGTGGTAACTTTTGATACTTGCTACCTTTTTGTTTTCACTGTTCCTATTACAAAAATCAATATCTACTATCATTACTACACTTGTATCACCATCTCTTCACCGAACTAGTGCACCTATACAATTTACCATTGTATTTGGTGTGTTGGCGACACAAGAGACTCTTTGTTATTTGATTGCAGGGTTGTTTGAGAGATACCATCTTCATCCTATGCCTCCCATGGATTGATAAACCTTAGGTCATCCACTTGAGGGAAATTTGCTACTGTCCTACAAAACTCTGTGCTTGGAGGCCCAACACAAGTCTACAAGAATGAAATTAGGTAGTAGACATCAAGCTCTTTTCTGGCGCCGTTGCCGGGGAGGTGAGTGCTTGAAGGTATATCTTTAGATCTTGTAATTGAATCTTTTAGTTTCTTGTTTTTTTACTAGTTTTGTTTATAAAATAAAACTACAAAAAATGGAATTGAGGTTGCATCATATTGTTCATCTTTATAGTAGCTTTCGTGAAAATGATGGAAAGGAAAATTGTGCTCAATTAAGAGAGGAAGAATTCTATAAAATGTTTGACAAAACAATCTTTGAATGATGAGCATGATTGCAATGTTGTTAGTATGCTTTCTATGAATATCCATGATGCTAATTATATGCAAAGGCATAAGCTTGGGGATGCTATATTTGATGAAGATGATATTTTTAGTCCCCCAAGTTTTGATGAGGAATTTTATAATGATGATAGCATGCCTCCTATTTATGATGATTATGGTGATGACATGTATGCAATTTGAATAATGATAACCATGAAACTTGTCATCACAATTTTAATTTTCAATGACATGATAGTTATTTTGTTGAATTTGTTCCCACTACTATTGATAAGAATAAATTTGATTATGTGGAGTGTAATAAAATTTCTATGCTTATGGATCATTAAAAGAATGCTTTATGTGATAGCTATATTGTTGAATTCATTCATGATGCTACTAAAAATTATCATGATGCTTATCATTGAAATCATCACGCCTAGCTAAAAGGCATTAAAGAAAAGCGCTTGTTGGGAGACAACCCAACACTTTTAGCCACTATTTTTGTGTGTTCACATGATTAATATACTGTAGTAATCACGTTTCATAGCTTTTGTTTCAATAAAGTGCCAAGTAAAGCCTTTGCGGTAGTGTGGATGATAGTTGACTTGATTCTGTGCAAAAACAAAAACTTTTGCGCTCAGTCCTGGAATTCTAAAAATTCACTGGACATGCTTTTGATGTGCTTTTTTGATAGGTGATTTATATACAAATTCCTTAAGTTCTCCTAATTGTTCAGAATTTTTGGAGTATCATAAGTATGGTAGTTGTCCAGATCATTACAAGTTGTTCTGTTTTTGACAGATTCTGTTTTCAATGCATAGTTTGCTTGTTTTCTAGTTTCTATGGCTTATATTGATCAATATAAATTATAGAAATGATATGATACAGTAGGAATTGTGTGGAAACAATTATGAATCTTATCTTGATAGTACCAAAATGAATGATTTGTCTTTATCATACTAACCTATCTCACGAAGTTCCATTAAGTTTTGTGTGATTGAACTTTTCATGTTTTGGGTGAGATATCGATATGAGGGGAATAGGGAGTGAAAATACCCAAAGATTGGGGATGCCCAAGGCACCCCCAAGATAATATTCAAGGAAAATCCAAGCAACTAAGCTTGGGGATGCCCCGGAAGGCATCCCCTCTTTCGTCTCCAACATTATCGGTAACCTCACTTGGAGCTATCTTTTCATTCGTCACATGATATGTGTTTTGCTTGGTGCATCATTTTATTTTATTAGGATTTTCTTTCTTTTATTTAAAATAATGTTTTGTATCTTTTACTTCAATAAAAATGTCAATTATAGCCTTTGCCATGCTTATTTTGCACGTATATGAGTTGCTGTTTCAAAACAGAAAATTTATCTCTGTTGCAAAAATTCTCTAGAAAAGTCAGAATGTGATAAATGGTTGAAATTTTGTGCATAGTAAGCTATTACAATTTTTCTACATTGTGGTAATTTTTCAGAATTTTTGGAGTTTCGGAAGTATGATGAATACTGCACTCTTTACAGAATGTTCTGTTTAGACAGATTGCTGTTATGTTTGCATTATTTGCATATGTTTGCTTGTTTAATGATTCTATTTGAGGATAGGAGTATTAAATATGCAGAGGCATTTAGTACCAATGTTAATTTATAATTTTAGAGATTTGCTATAATAGAGAATGATAAAGTTATGCATTGAATTATACTAACTTATGTCACAAGTTCTTGTTGAGTTTTGTGTGGATGAAGGTTTTGAGATTTAGGGAAACCGTGATATAAAAGGAATTAAGGAGACACAAAATCTCAAGCTTGGGGATGCTCGAGGCATCCCAAGTTAATATCTCAAGAATTCTCAAGCATCTAAGCTTGGGGATGCCTCGGTAGGTATCCCACCTTTCTTCATCAAAAGTATCGGTTAGTATCGATTGAGCTTAAGTTTTTTGCTTCTTTGCATGATGTGTGTGTAGCGACCAGACCTCAAACAGTCTGATCTCTGTGCATCAATGTCATCCCTGGATCGATAATGCTTACACGCACAATACTCGAGGACTTATAACAGAGTACCAATCACACACTTATTACAATAATATGGCTGAAGGCCATCTAAAAATGATAACAGCGGAAGGCTTGGAAGATAAAGTGAGTCCATCAACTCCAATGGCATAGCTGAGTGAAAGACCATGACCTATGGCACCTTACTCGTTGTCTGGAAAGTCTGCAACATGATATGTTGCAGCCCGGAACGGGTTAGCACATGGAATATGCTGGCAATGTAACACATAGACTAATGAGCAGAATAAACGCTATCACTACATGCAATATGGTTGGTGGAAAGCTCTATGGTTACAGTTTTGCATAAAGCCAATTTTCCCCTACAACAAAGGAATAAATTTATTTAACTATCATGGTAGTTGTTAAACATTGAGAAGGTTCCTCCAACTCAATCCCAATTAAGCATCATCATTAAACCCAATCAAATTATATTTAGAGTGATGAGATCAACATGATAATCCAAGAACCAGATACTCAAGATGTCATAACTGGGGACACGGCTAACCCTGATTAGTTTGTACACTCTACAGAGGTTTGCGCACTTTTCCCCACAAGACTCGATCTCTTCCGTTGGATTTCTCGCACTACAAGGTGTTTGAGAAACGGATGACCGAGACACAGTCTTTCGAAAACAGTAACTCTTTACTCTGGATGGACAGTTACACCTACTTTCCCCTACATATGTTAGCCCACCACTGAAAGAGGTCATGCAACTTAATCAACTATGTTAGAGACCATAATAACTTGTGGCTGCACACGGAAGTTTCTAGCATGAATAATCTTATGATCCCTTTGAGCCTGGGTGGCGGACCTTAGGATGATCACACGGAACCTCGGGATATCCTAGGACAACACTGGATTCTCCAGTTGCCCACAAACAATCCACCCAGATGTGTATTTAAGTAGCCACCTTAAGTTAACCATTAATTAACAAAACTCACATCTGTCGTGGATACACTCACCCAATCCACGTCTATGAGCATAGCATAGCAATATAAGCATAACGTAGATGTAACTCCCAAAGGTTTGATAATAAACAAGGCAATAGGTTCTACCTCATCATCTACTTCCCAAAACCCACATATTAATCAGATCCTAACCATGAAATGTTTGAGGATTGTTCTATTGAATTAAAAACCGGGTAATAAAGAGATATGCTCAAAGTGTTACTTGCCTTGCTCATGATCTGCAAAACCTAGAGACTCGTAGTAGCACGCTTCACAGTCCGCGTACTCTATCACAAACAAACAATAACATACATAAGCACTCAACTAGAAGCACGGGTAAAAATCAAACAAAAGAAGATCTAACCAGAAAGTTAAACTGAAGAACTCCGGTTTGCAAAAAGAATCAAATCAAACGAAGCAACGAAACTCAAAATGTGAAAGAAACAAGATCCGATTACTAATCTGGACTAAAATCAAATTTTACAGTACCAAAATCTTGTTCAAGTTGGTTAAACATAAAGAGGGCTTCTATACAAAGATATAGGCGCTTGAATCGCCTGATTCCGACAAACGAGCGAGAAGATAAACTAAAACGAAGATCTGGGCTGAAATCACGATCGAAAATAATCACAGAAAAAACCTGGAAAAAGAAAAACTGACGAACAGGCTAACGAATGAACATTCGCTGTCTGCGGCTAACAGGTGAACAACGTTCGTCAAAACGAACGTACGAGCGGACGCTCACTAAATAATTAAATTAGAAAAATCAAACCGATCTAAACAAAAAACGGAACTAGGTTTTAAGAAAATGAACGGGTTTTTCAGAAGAAAAAAAACCAACAAATGGCCGGCGGCGGCTGACACTACCTCCGGCGAGGCATGGTGAAGCGGCGGTGGCGCTGGTGTTGGGGATCGTTGCAGAAATTAAAAAATTTCTACGCATCACCAAGATCAATCTATGGAGTAACTAGCAACACTACAAGAAACTTCTTAATACATGACGGTCCTTGTCCGTCATGGACGAGCCAAAAACTGTCTTGCGTGCCCCTCCATGACGGATTTAAAATCCGTCATGTATATCGCGTCATAATTTGATGTTGTACCTTCCATGACGGTACTTGGCTGTCATGGATCTGCCATAGGCCCGCCAAGCCCAAACTAGGACGTGACGGAATAAACCGTCACCGATTTACATGAGCTGGAAGGACATGACCTGACATGGCGCCTATGTGTATCTGATGTGGAGGCCATGTTTATCTAACGTGGAGGCCACCACGGGCGTGTATTAACTAGCCCAATTCCATTCCAATAGAACACATTAGCCCATATTTTAGTCCAGCCTGTTTTCTCGATGCATCACAATTTACAACAAGACCACCAAATCATATTCATTCAAAAAATAGCATCTGTTCACAAGACAATATATATTTCCAAAATAGCATTTGTTCACAAGACAATACAGATTTCCAACAATCTAGTCTGGCTTCAAAAAACAAACCTGAATGTCAAACATCACAAGTATATCTAGAAAGAGCTATAAGCAATTTTTTGTAAAAAGTCGAGTAACATGACTTCATTGAAAATCCAGTGCTAGCTAATTTGAATCTCCAACACCACCACCAGTTCCAAGTAGCTATTTGGACCCAACTAATTCTTGCTAAAAAATATTCAATCTCCAGTAACACGGGTAAACAACCAAACCTGCATAGAATCAAAAACAAATACAAAATTATAGTAAGTTATAACAGCCAGCTCCCATACAATACAATGTAGTCCATAGTTAACAGAACATGAAAATAGTAATACTGGAGGCATACTTTCTTTATCAATTAAAGGTAATTCTGTCAAGAAACATGCTTTTTAAATGTCATGTAAAATAAAACAACTTGAAGAAAAGATCATTTTAGCGAATTAAATGAACCACTTAGTGATCTATTATGCTAACAGTAAACTTCTTTACAAAGAACAAATATTCGCGAGCATCATAATACTTGAGTTAAGCAAGATGAACCTAATGGTTAAAATATATATATTCTGATGCTACAGACCATAAACTTCACATCTAGATTAACCACACTCACATCTGGATTAACCACACTGATATTTTGAGACTGAACAAATGCACTACATAGCAGATCAAACACTCTTAAATCTGAAGCATAAATAATATACCATCTATTAGTAATCTCAAAGAAAAATGTGCAATCATCAATTCCATCGCTCATTCAGATTGCAAAACTGTGTACGCGTATTTTCAGAAATACAGTAGTACAAAATCCATCGCCTTTGCGGTAATAAGCGAAAAAACTAAGCATCAATTAAACTGTTGCATGCAAACCCAAATAATTCAAGGGAAAATGGAAGGATTATTTGGACAATATTAAGAAGTCAGGCAATAAATGAATAAGAAATCAAGGTTGTAATAAGTTCATTTCAAGGGTTTCACTTTGTGTCACCTATTTGAATAAAGCAGAAGCAATCAGACAAAGACTGGCATGCTAGAGAATCAATGAGTGCAGCAGGATGAAGATGTACTCTCATCCTTGTTAGGAAGTAAAATGCAAAGTAACAACTCCAGTCTTTGCATAAAATGCACCAGTCTAGCTTCTTGGCTTCTTACATCAGCATTGTTTGCAACCATATTGATACAAAACTTAAAAGATTCAATCAGAAACGCAAAAGAACAAGGGAGGCACCTCCTCCTCCGCTGGCATCGAGTTGGTGCTTCTGCTGCGGAGATATCATAAATTGATGAGTATATGGCATGAGCAAAATCACATGAAAAGAAAAATGAAATTTCTTGTGGAACTACAAACTATCCTGATTGTACTACTGCTGTACATTAGTATAGTGAGGAATATTTGTGGAACTGCTCCAACTAGTGCATGTTCTTGGTTGTGCTACACCACAAACAGGTTTAGAAGCAAGAATGAGTGAACAAACCAAAAAGGTGCTGCATTTTCAATCATACAATGCACTTAACATCCAAAAGGGATGGATTTATGCTGGAGTTTTATTCGAATTAGGTTAATGCATGCAGTTCATGGGGCTGTAGAGTTGCAGGAGGAATCCAGCTCGGTTCTGGAGGGTAGAGAGAGACAGAGCTCACTTGCACAAAGCATATGGCAGGAGGAAGCAGCCACGAGTGATCCCCACCTGCATCCTTGGAGAGGCTCCTCTGGCCGCTGGTCGGGTGGTGTGAGGAGAGGACGCCAGCAGTCATCCATTGCCGGAGCAATCTGGTCACTAAAGTTTAAATAAATTTACTCTAAATGACCTAAACATTCCCATCAATATATTATACAAAAGATACATTCGATAGGTGATGACACATATATGCAATGTAACTTCCAGATTTACCACGAGAGAGAGGGGAGTGCATCTTCATACCCTTAAAGATCGCGAGACGAAAGCGTTGCAAGAACACGGATGAAGGAGTCGTACTCGTAGCGATCCAGATCGCGGTGGATTCCGATCTTAGCGCGGAACAACGGCACCTCCGCGTTCAACACACGTGCAGCCCGGTGACGTCTCCCGCGCCTTGATCCAGCAAGGAGTAGGGAGAGGTTGAGGAAGATGGCTCCAACAGCAGCACGGTGGCGTGATGGTGATGGAGTGGCAGTTCTCCGGCAGGGCTTCACCAAGCTCACGCAAAGGAGGAGAGGTGTTGGGGAGGGGAGGGGCTGCGCCTTGGATGTGGTGCTACAGCCCTCCCTCCATCCCTCTATTTAGAGGGAGAAGGGGGAAGGGGGCCGGCCCCTCTAGATGAGATCTAGAGGGAGGGCGACGGCCAAGGGAGAGGGGGCTTGCCCCCCAAGCAAGGGGAGGCGCCCCCCTTAGGGTCCCCCCCCCCAACCCTAGGTGCATGGTCCCTAGGGGGGATGGCGCCCAGCCCACTTAGGGGCTGGTTCCCTTCCACCTGCAGCCCATAAGGCCCTCCGGGGCAGGTGGACCCTCCCGGTGGACCCCCAGAACCCCTCCGATGGTCCCAGTACAATACCGGTATACCCCCGAATATTTCCGGTGACCGTAGATGACTTCCCATATATAAATCTTCACCTCCGGACTATTCCGGAACTCCTCGCGACGTCTGGGATCTCATCCGGGACTCCAAACAACATTTGGTAATCACATACAAATCTTCCTTATAACCCTAGCATCATCGAACCTTAAGTGTGTAGACCCTACGGGTCCGGGAATCATGCAGACATGACCGAGACAGCTCTCAGGCCAATAGCCAACAGCGGGATCTGGATACCCATGTTGGCTCCCAGATGTTCCACGATGATCTCATCGGATGAACCACGGTGTCGAGGATTCAAGCAATCCCGTATACAATTCCCTTTGTCAATCGGTACATTACTTGCCCGAGATTCGATCATCGGTATCCCAATACCTCGTTCAATCTCGTTACCTGCAAGTCACTTTAATCGTTCCGTGATGCATGATCCCGTGACTAACCACTTAGTAACATTGAGCTCATTATGATGATGCATTACCGAGTGGGCCCAGAGATACCTCTCCATCAACGGAGTGACAAATCCCAGTCTTGATTCATGCCAACCCAACAGATACTTTCGGAGATACCTGTAGTGCACCTTCATAGTCACCCAATTACGTTGTGACATTTGGTACACCCAAAGCACTCCTACGTTATCAGGGAGTTACACAATCTCATGGTCTAAGGAAATGATACTTGACATTAGAAAAGCTTCAGCAAACGAACTACACGATCTTGTGCTATGCTTAGGATTGGGTCTTGTCCATCACATCATTTTCCTAATGATGTGATCCCGTTATCAATGACATCCAATGTCCATAGTCAGGAACCATGACCATCTGTTGATCAACGAGCTAGTTAACTAGAGGCTTACTAGGGACATGTTGTGGTCTATGTATTCACACATGTATTACAGTTTTCGGTCAATACAATTATAGCATGAATAGTACACAACTATCATGAACAAGGAAATATAATCATTTTATTATTGCCTCTAGGGCATATTTCCAACAGTTGGGGCTCCGGCGGCGGGGCTGGCGACGGCGGCGGCGGATTGCGACTACGGGCGGCGAGGCAAGAGGCAGCGGGGCGGCTCGGGTGGCGAGAGGGGCCCGGGACGGGAGCTTATGTAGCCCCCGCTTGGTCTCCGACTTGGAAGAGGGGGTAGTGGCGGGTGGCGGTGACCCGGACTCCAGCCAGAGTCCCGCGCGAACACGGCGCGCGAAGGCAGCGGCGGAACGGGCCAGCCTGCTCGGCTGGGCCTTCGGCCTAGTCGGGCGGGAACTTTTTTTAAAACAATTCCACCGAATAGGAAAAAAATCCTAATAAATAAAATAAAATTCTAAAAATGCCAAAACAAATTTTCACCCTCTAAATAAAATATTTAGAACAGGATGAACATTTTTTGGCCTAAATGCAATTTTTAAATTATGCACTGTTTTTCTAATGTAAATAAAATTGCAATAAAAATCCAAATAAAACTACTTATTTGATTTTAATATTTTCCCCGAATATTTCATTTATTTTGGAGAAGTCGTATTATCTCCTCTCATATATTTTTACTATGAACTATTTTTGAAGAGAAAAATAATTAAAGCCAAAAGATCCCCTTTTCGAAATTTGAGAAAACTCAAATATGAAAATACCGAAATCCCCAACTCTCTCCGTGGGTCCTTGAGTTGCTTAGAATTTCTAGGATCAACCAATAAATGCAATAAATATGATATGCAAAGATGATCTAATGTATAACATGCCAAATTGAAAATTTGGGATGTTACAAACCTACCCCCCTTAAGGTGAATCTCGCCCTCGAGATTCGGGTTGGCTAGAAAATAAGTGTGGGTGGTCCTTCCATAGGTCTTCCTCTCGTTCCCAGGTTGCTTCCTCCTCAGTATGATGGCTCCACTGAACTTTGCAAAACTTGATAACCTTGCTGCATGTGACCCGGCTGGCAAACTCGAGAATCTTCATGTGTTTCTCCTCGTAGGTCAAATCAGTATCCAGCTAAATCGCTTCCTGTGGCACGGTGTCTCTCAGACGAATATCAGCCATCTCTGTGTGGCATTTCTTCAACTGGGAAACGTGGAACACATTGTGAACTTCTGACAATTCTTCGGGCAATTCCAACTTGTAAGCAACTTCTCCCATACGCTCCAAAACTTTGTATGGTCCCACAAAACGTGGTGCTAACTTCCCCTTAACTCCAAAATGCTTAACTCCCCGAAGTGGGGACACATGAAGATATACTCTGTCTCCAACTTCATAAACTATCTCCTTGCATTTTTAATCTGCAAACTTCTCTGCCTGGACTGGGCTACTTTGAGTCTGTCGTGAATAAGTTTAACCTTCTCTTCTGACTCCTTAATCAAATCTAGTCCAAACAACTGACGATCTCCAACTTCATCCCACAATAAAGGTGTCCTCCACCTCTTTCCGTACAAGGCTTCAAAAGGGGACATCTTTAAACTGGCTTGATAGCTGTTTTTGTAAGAGAATTCTGGATATGGTAAATTGTTGTCCCAACTAGATCCATAATCTAGTGCACAAGCTCTCAACATGTCCTCCAGAATCTGATTGACTCTCTCGGTCTATCCATCGGTCTGTGGATGAAAGGTTGTAATGAACTCTAGCCTAGTACCCAAAGTTTCATGCAAATGATTCCAGAACTTTGAGGCAAATTGGGTTCCTCTATCTGATACAATGGTCCTCGGAACTCCATGCAGACATACGATCCTGGTCATATATATTTTCACCAACTTCGCACTTGTATAGGTGGTCTTCACTAGGATGAAATGAGCTACTTTCGTCAAGCGATCGACTACAACTCATATCGAGTCATAGCCAGAAC
This sequence comes from Triticum aestivum, assembly GCF_018294505.1. Lineage (NCBI taxonomy): Eukaryota > Viridiplantae > Streptophyta > Magnoliopsida > Poales > Poaceae > Triticum > Triticum aestivum. Next base: position 172,918,574 of record NC_057810.1, on the reverse strand, counting down.
GAGTCCTAGGCAATCCAGTGATAAAATCCATGCCTAGCTTATCCCACTTCCATTCGGGTATCGACAATGGCTGTAGCAATCCTGCTGGCTTCTGATGCTCTGCCTTCACTCTCTGGCATACATCACATACTGCTACATACTCCGCAATATCCTTCTTCATTGCGGTCCACCAAAAACTATCCTTCAAAACTAGATACATCTTGGTATTTCCTGGGTGAATGAATACGGCTAATCATGGGCCTCCTGCAGAATCAATTTCCTGATCTCGGGGTCATTAGGCACATATGCACGGTCCTCAAACCATAAGGTATCGTGCTCATCCTCACGAAATCCTTTGGCCTTTCCTTTTCTCATCCTTTCCTTTATCTCAGCAATCTCCTTGTCAGACTTCTGAGCTTCCCTGATTTTATCCATCAAAGTGGAATGAACTTCCAATGCTGCTATAAAGCCTCTCGGAACTATTTCCAAACATAGCTCCCGAAGATCATCTGCTAACTCCTTGGGTAATTCTCTGGTCATGAGTGTATTGACATGACTCTTGCGGCTCAATGCATCGGCTACTACGTTGGCCTTCACGGGATGATAGTGCAACCTCATATCATAATCCTTGATGAGATCCAACCATCTCCTTTTCCTGAGATTGAACTCCTTCTGTGTGAAGATATACTTCAAACTCTTGTGATCTGTGTACAACTCACAGTGATTTCCAATGAGAAAATGTCTCCACGTCTTCAATGCATGCACTACGGCTGCTAACGACAAATCATGGGTAGCATAATTTAACTCATGGGGTTTAAGCTGTCGTGAGGCATACGAAACAACTCTTCCATCCTGCATCAGAACTGCTCCAAGTCCTCGACACGAAGCATCGCAATACACTTGATAATCCTTCCGTTGCTCCGGAAGAATCAAAACTGGGGTTGTAACCAAAGGTTTTTTAACTCCTGAAAACTGGCTTCACATTCCTCGGTCCATTTGAACTTGATGTCCTTCTTCAACAACTCTATCATAGGCTTTGCAATCTTGGAGAAATTCTCAATGAATCTCCTGTAGTATCCTACGAGTCCAAGAAAACTCCGGATCTCTCCAACTGACGTAGGTTGTTACCAATTTGTCACAGTGACAACCTTGGTGGGGTCTACTGCTATCCCTTCTCTGGAGATAAAATCTCCGAGGAATCCAACTTCCTTCAACAAAAACTCACATTTGCTGAACTTAGCATACAACTGGTGTTCCCTGAGCTTCTCGAGAATTAAACGCAAATGCTCCTTATGCTCCTCTTCATTCTTTGAGTAGACCAAAATATCGTCAATGAACACCACGACGAATTTATCTAAAAACTCCATAAACACCTTGTTCATCATGTTCATGAAATAAGCAGGTGCGTTAGTCAGACCAAAATGACATAACGGTGTACTCATATAGCCCATACCTTGTGGTAAAAGCTGTTTTAGGTATATCCTGCTCTCGAATCTTCAGCTGGTGATATCCTGATCGCAGATCGATCTTGGAAAATACGTTAGCTCCTTGCAACTGGTCAAGCAAATAATTGATCATCGGTAGTGGGTACTTATTCTTGATCGTTACTTCATTCAATCTGGGACAATCAACAACCATCCTTAACGATCTATCCTTCCTCTCCACTAGAAGCACTGGTGATCCCCAAGGTGACGAGAATATAGCCTTTATCCAGTAACTCCTTAATCTGCTTCTTAATTTCCTCCAAATCCTTTGCGGGCATCCGATACGGTCTCTTAGATATTGGCCAGGTGCCTGGCAAAAGCTCAGTGTCTCTATTTGGTGGCATGCCTGGCAACTCCTCTCGGAATACGTCAGGGTAGTCCTTCACCACTGGTACTTCCTCCTGTACAACTCCTGATAAGTAATTCACTTGAGTCCTCTTCGGCACATGCCAGGATACATACTTGATCCTTCTTCCTTCTAGGGTGGTGAGCGTAATCGACTTACTGGCGCAATCGATGTTTCCTTCGTACATCGATAGCCAATCCATACCCAAAATCACATCCAAACCTTGTGACTCCAGAATTATCAAATCTGAGGGGAAAACATGCCTACGAATGGTCAATGGCACCTGAAAACATCCTCGGCTTGCCATATGTTCTGCTCCTGGCGAACTTACTAACATAGGTGTTCTAAGAACTTTGGTGGGCAACTTCTACTTATCCACAAATCCCCTTGATACGTATGAATGCGATGTTGTAGGACCTTGAGAAGAGGTGTCTAGAGGGGGGGTGATTAGAAACTAAGTACCAAAGTTGTAGGTTTTAGCAATTTTAAGTTTAAGTAGAGTTTAGGCACAAGTTTAACATTCACAACACATAGCAAGCAAGCATGCAAAGAGTATGTGAGCAGCGGAAAATAAAGCATGCAATTTGCAAGAAACTAAAGGGAAGGGTTTTGGAGGATTCAAACGCAGTTGGAGACACAGATGTTTTTGGAGTGGTTCCGATAGGTGGTGCTATCGTACATCCACGTTGATGGAGACTTCAAACCATGAAGGGTAACGGTTGCGCGAGTCCACGGAGGGCTCCACCCAAGAAGGGTCCGCGAAGAAGCAACCTTGTCTATCCCACCATGCTCGTCACCCACGAAGGACTTGCCTCACTAGCAGTAGATCTTCACGAAGTAGGCGATCTCCTTGCCATTACAAACTCCTTGGTTCAACTCCACAATCTTTGTCGAAGGCCCAAGTGACACCTAGCCAATATAGGAGACACCACTCTCCAAGAAGTAACAAATAGTGCGTTGATGATGAACTCCTTGCTCTTGTGCTTCAAATGATAGTCTCCCCAACACTCAACTCTCTCTCATAGGATTTGGATCTGGTGGAAAGAAGATTTGAGTGGAAAGCAACTTGGGGAAGGCTAGAGATCAAGATTCATATGGTAGGAACGGAATATCTTGGCCTCAACACATGAGTAGGTAGTTCTCTCTCAGAACTGGTAAGTTGGAAGTATAGGTTTGTTCTGATGGCTCTCTCCACGAATGAAGAGGAGGTGGAGGGTTATATATAGCCTCCACACAAAATCTAACCGTTACACACAATTTACCAATCTCGGTGGGACCAAATCAACAAACTCGGTCAGACCGATTTAGTAAATCTAGTGATCGTTAGGATTTTCGGTGGGACCGAAATGCAACTCGGTAGGTCCGATATGGTTAGGGTTAGGGCATAACGTAATCTCGGTGAGACCGATTACACATACTCGGTAAGACCGATTTTCGTAATTAGCTAACCAGAGAGTTGGTCAGGCAAACTCGGTGGGACCGATTACTCAAACTCGGTGGGACTGATTTTGGTAATAAGTTAACCAGAGAGTTTGCATTGTGATCTTGGTAGGACCGATTGCTCAAACTCGGTAAGACTGATTTTGATAATGGACATACACAGAGAGATTACAATCCCATCTCGGTGAGACCGAGATCCCTATCGGTGAGACCGATTTGCCTAGGGTTTGTGGCAGTGGCTATGACATCTGAACTCGGTGGCGCCGGATAGAAAGAATCGGTGTGACCGATTTTGGCTTTAGGTTTAGGTCATATGTGGATGTGAGAAAGTAGTTGAGGGTTTTGGAGCATATCACTAAGCACATGAAGCAAGAGGCTCATTAAGCAACACCTCATCCCTCCTTGATAGTATTGGCTTTTCCTATAGACTCAATGTGATCTTGGATCACTAAAATGTAAAATGAAGAGTCTTGAGCTTGAAGATTTAGCCACTCCCTAGTCCTTAGCATCTTGAAGGAGTTCCACATACTTTAGTCCATGCCACTTCATTGTTGAACTTGTCTGAAATATACTAGATAAAAGTGTTAGTCCAACAAGAGATATGTTGACATTAATTACCAAAACCACCTAGGGAGAACTTGTGCTTTCAATCTCCCCCTTTTTGGTAATTGATGACAACATACATCAAAGCTTTAGATAAGGATATAAAGAATAGCAAGTAAAGCTTTGGAAAGACATGTAAAAAGCATAGGCTCCCCCTACATGTATGCTATCATGTGAAATATAGAATATAGAAGCATGTGAGAGCATAACCATGGCGGAGTAAGCAATGTGTTACATGTATCTTGGCCATATGCACCAGAGCAAAGAATATTAAAGAAAATACCTTCACGCTCATGAGTCCTTCTTGCAAACAGTTTGTACAACAGCAAGAATTCCTCATTCACATGATTATGATGCATATACTTACCTTGTAGTCTTGAGTTGGCTTAGGATGGAATGAACCTGCACAAACAGGGTTGGATAACACAGGTACATCCACTAACCAGGGCAAACAGAAGAAACCACAAGAATACCAAGACTGGGATGACATGTAGAGAGTGAGTACAAAGTACCACATTGGATTAGACATGTCCCCAAGAGTAAAGATATGCAATGAATTTAAATGATTTCTTTCCCTTAGATGTCTTGCTCCCCCTGAATCTAGCATGGGATACTGGGAGAAGATAGGGAACAGAAAATCAGAGCTGAAAAATATGAATGAACAGAGCTAGTGCAAACTAATGCAAGTAAGCACATATGAACATGTCTTTCCCCCAAAAAGACATGTGGCATCTCTCCTCTTGAACACCAAGCATCTGGGATCCTTGAGAAATACTTTCTACTTGAGTATTTTCTCCCCCTGGAGATCTCTCTCTCCCCCTGTGGAAGTGATATTCTCTGATGTGATCTCTCTCTAAATGATAAGCTTTGATGTGATCTCTCTCTCCCCCTTTGATATCAATTTCCAAGAAGGGATTCTGGAATTTGTCGTGAATGGGTTTGATCCTTGAGTCACAGCACAAAGCATTTGTAAAAATGTGATGCTTGTAGAGGACAAGATTCATTGAGTGGAGCTGGAACAGACGAAACATAGAATAAGTGGCAAACTGTTTCTCCTGTGGTGAAATTGGTGGCACCGAGTTGTATGCTTCGGTTGTATCGAAAGAATTCAGTTGGACCAAAAATAACTAATCGGTGGAACCGAGTTCGTCGCAGAGAAAACACTTATCACCTCAGCTCACTAGACTAATAGGATCTCACAAAGATTTGCAAGGAATTAACTAAATGATATGCAATGAATTGGATGCATAAAATGCAGAGCAAACAAGAAGAAAAGAAAGAAATCTAGATGAAGTTTTTTTTGAAAGGGGAAACAAATATGCATGAGACAAATACAAAAACATAGAGACGAACACAAGAGAACTTCATCTAGAGATGGTCAGCGACAAAGTCACCTATATTAGAGTATATTGACTTAGGAGTCAAGTGAGATCACTTGATCATAGGTCATACTCATCGTTTAAGCTCAAAATGGGGTTGCCATTTTTCGTTCAAGCATCTTAATGTATTCACATCTTTTCGAGTTGCTTTAGCTCATGTCTTGGAGTAAAGCTTCTCTAAGATGGAATAACATACCTTGGTTGGTGGTGTTGATCATGTAGTTGAACTTATGTGGGTTGCTCAAGGTTGATGTGGCTCATCAAGAGTTGGGAGCACCACTTGGAATTTGAGTCCATCTACCTACATGGGTTAGTTCTTGCAAGGAAGAGCACTTGTGTATCCAAAAATGGCAATCATGAAGCTCAACATAGAACTTGTCAAAGGATATGTTTGAATGGTTTCGTGCTTCCTTGTCTTCAACCACCTTTGTATAGAGACTTGGTGATGTAGAGATTACTCAAGACGTGAGTAGGTTACAATCTCATGGAATTTGATTCAACCAAGTACCTACATGGGTTAGATAACATGCAAGATGCAAATATGTCCAAGATATAAGATTTTCATCATAAGAGAGATGTCAAGGATTAGTCATAAGCTCATGTCTTGCATGTATCCAATGGAGTTTCTACTCCAAGTTTGAAGCATCAATGATGTTCAATTCTCATCTCAACCTGCAAAACACTTTCTCATCAAGAGGTTTAGTGAATATATCCGCTAATTGCTTTTTGGTGCGAACATGCTTAAGATTAATGTCACCCTTAGCAACATGATCTCGAATGAAATGATGACGAACTTCAATATGCTTAGTTCGAGAATGTTGCACAGGATTATGTCCAATTTTGATAGCACTTTCATTGTCACGAAGCAATGGAACATGTTTCACATATATCACATAATCTTTAAGAGTTTGGGTCATCCAAAGTAATTGAGCACAATATGAACCAGCGGCAATGTACTCCTCTTCGGCGGTGGATAAGGATACCGAGTATTGTTTCTTGGAGGACCAAGACACAAGAGATCTACCAAGAAATTGACAAGTACCCGAAGTGGACTTTCTATCAACCTTGTCTCCGGCATAGTCCGAGTCGGAGTAGCCAACAAGATCGAAAGAGGCCCTCTTAGGATAAGAAATGCCAAAATTTGGTGTATGAATTAAGTATCTCACTATCCTTTTCAAAGCCTTAAGATGACATTCTTTAGGAGCAGCTTGATATCTTGCACACATGCACACACTTAGCATAATATCGGGACGTGAAGGACATAGGTATAACAATGAACCAATCATAGAGCGATAGACCTTTTGATCAACCGGTTCACCATCTTTGGTCAAATCAAGATGTCCACTAGTAGGTATGGGTGTATACATACCTATGCATTCTTGCATATTGAACTTCTTGAATAAGTCCTTAGTGTACTTCGTTTGAGAGACAAAAGTAGCTTCCTTAGTTTGCTTGATTTGCAACCCAAGAAATAATTTGAATTCACTCATCATTGACATCTCAAACTTATCCGACATTAGCTTTCCAAACTTCTCACTAAAATGAGGGTTAGTTGATCCAAATATGATATCATCAACATAAATTTGGCATACAAATAATTCTCCATTAACCCTTTTAGTAAAAAGAGTAGAATCAATTTTCCAAATTTCAAATCCCTTTCCAAGAAGAAACTTAGTCAAGCATTTGTACCAAGCTCTAGGAGCTTGTTTAAGACCATAAAGAGCTTTGCGAAGTTTATAGACATGATTGGGTTTCTTAGGATTGACAAAGCCAGGAGGTTGTTTAACATAAACTTCCTCCTCTATTTCACCATTTAGAAAAGCACTTTTAATGTCCATTTGGTACAATGTAATATCATGGTGATTAGCATAGGCAAGTAAGATGCGAATAGACTCAAGTCTAGCAACGGGAGCATAAGTCTCACCATAGTCCATACCTTCGACTTGTGTGTAGCCTTGGGCGAGGAGACGTGCTTTGTTGCGAACTACTTGTCCATCTTCATCTTGCTTGTTGCGAAACACCCATTTGGTACCGATGATGTTGTGGTTGTTGTCGGCCTTCTCAACCAATGTCCAAACTTGGTTTATCTCAAAATTGTGTAGCTCTTCATGCATAGCATTTATCCAATCCGGATCTTCCAATGCTTCTTCGACCTTCATAGGTTCAATTCTAGAGATGAAAGAATAGTTTTCGCAAAAGTTAGCTAAATGAGTTTTAGAGCGACTGATTCTCCCGGTTTGAATATCATTGTAGATTTGCTCGACGAGATGGTGTTTAGCAATCCTTGCTCGAACTCGTGAAAGCTTTTGCTTGGGCCTTGGTTGAACATCTTCTTCATCTTATTATTCTTCTTCTTCTTCTTCTTGATCTTCTTCATTGTTGGCGCTGGCGTTCTCTTGTCGTGGTGGAGAAGGAGTTTGTTGACGTTCTTGATGCACTTCCTTGTTTTCTTCATCTTGGTGTGTCCCACTTGTGGATGCTTCTGTATCAACTCTTGGTTCACCTTGTCGTGAAGTAGAAGCTTCCACTTGGACGGACGAGGTACTCTCCTTCACCTCCGTTGGACGAACCTTGCCAATAGACAAGTCTTGGATTGCTTCCGAAGGATCCTTGTCTCCTACATCAATTGGCAATTGCTCTCCTTGCGAGCCGTTAGATTCATCAAACTTCACATCTACCGTCTCTTCAACCTTTTGGGTGAAATTGTTGTAGACATGGTATGTGTGAGAGTTTGAGCCATAACCTAGTAGGAAACCTTCATGAGACTTAGAAGCAAATTTAGAACGATGATGCTTATCAAGAATGTAGCACTTTGAGACGAATACTCGAAAGTATCCAACTTGGGGTTTGTTACCGGTGAGGAGCTCGTATGCCGTCTTGCCGAGTAGCTTGTGAAGATACAAGCGATTTGTTGCATGACAAGCTTTCTCAACCGCTTCTGCCCAAAAGTGCTTCAGCGTCTTGTACTCATCAAGCATCATTCTCGCCATTTTGATGAGCGTCCGGTTCTTCCTCTCAACAACTCCATTTTGTTCAGGTGTGTACGTAGCTGAGAACTCGTGTGAAATCCCTTCTTCATCAAGAAAGGTGTCCACATTTGCGTTCTTGAACTCCGCTCCGTTGTCGCTGCGAACCTTCTTGATCTTCACTTCAAACTGATTTTGGGCCTTCCTAGCGAAGTTTTTGAAGATCTTTTGGACCTGCGATTTATCATCGAGAAAGAACACCCACGTAAATCTTGAAAAATCATCAACTATAACTAGACCAAAAGAATTTCCACCAAGACCCTTGTAACAGTTGGGACCAAAAAGATCCATGTGAAGTAGCTCAAGTGGCCTCCTTGTGGTCATGATGTTCTTCACAGGATGCCTTCCTCCAACCTGTTTACCTGCTTGACAAGCACTGCAAAGTCTATCCTTATCAAATATGACATCGTTAACACCAAGGATATGATTCCCTTTAATAAGCTTGTCAAGGTTTGTCATGCCAACATGACCTAGTCGTCTATGCCATAACCAACCTTTTGAGGATTTAGCAATGAAGCAAGTTTTAGGTTGATTCTTTTAAGTGAAATCAACTATGTATAGATCACCTCTACGTATGCTGGTAAAGACCATTTTATGATTGTCTCGACGAAACACTTGGCAATCTACTTTAGTAAATAGGACATTGAAACCAAAATCAGCAATTCTAGATACTGAAAGTAAGTTGTAGCCAAGAGATTCAATGAGCATAACATTCTGAATGGAGCTGTCATGTGATATAGCCACCTTACCGAGGCCAACCACCTTACCCTTTGAGTTGTCACCGAAAGTGACATACTTTCGAGGACTATCATTTTCAGCAAGCTCATGAAACATGTCTTTATCTCCAGTCATGTGATCGGTACATCCACTGTCAAGGACCCATTCCTTTCCTCCTGCCATATATCCCCAAAGGTTTGCCATAAGACCAAAATGTCTCATTGCATCATCAAGATCAAAGTCATCATCATCATCCTCATCATAGTATCCATGTTCAACATCGTCATGTGGTGGATCAATTACTAGTGGGAGTGATTCATTAGTATGAGTTTGACAATAATCTTGCTTATGAATTCTAGTGGCTTCGGAAATAATATCGCTAATAATTCTAACATTTCCTTTGGCACGCATAAGATTTGTAAGTTCAAATAGACGATCACCAAACATAGGATCATTGGAATTCATCTTACTCAAGGCAATAGACTTATGAAGAATTTCTCAAGATTTTTCAAAGAATAATCAGGAAATCGTTCCTCAAGAAATTTCCATATAGTGTAAGCACACTCAAGAGTAGGCAGTTTTCCAACCAAGTTTCTAGGCAAGCCTCTAGTGATAAGATTAACAGTTCTAACATTCCTAATCATGTCAATAGACTCACCAAGGGTAGGATGCATAGGATCAACATAAGGTGCACAAGGACTAGCAATGTACTTGTTCAAATGATATTGATTGAAAATTACAAGCATCTCATTTTTCCACTCATGAAAGTACTCTCTATCAAGAATAGGCACTCTATGTCTAAGACTCCCCAAAGTAGACTCATCCATCTTCCTCCAATGGTGATTAAACCAAAGCAATGGAGACCAATGCTCTAATACCACTTGTAGGACCTTGAGAAGAGGTGTCTAGAGGGGGGTGTGATTAGACACTAAGTACCAAAGTTACAGTTTTTAGCAATTTTAAGTTTAAGTGGAGTTTAGGCACAAGTTTAACATTCACAACACATAGCAAGCAAGCATGCAAAGAGTATGTGAGCAGCGGAAAATAAAGCATGCAACTTGCAAGAAAGTAAAGGGAAGGGTTTTCGAGGATTCAAACGCAGTTGGAGACACGGATGTTTTTGGCGTGGTTCCGATAGGTGGTGCTATCGTACATCCACGTTGATGGAGACTTCAACCCATGAAGGGTAACGGTTGCGCGAGTCCATGGAGGGCTCCACCCAAGAAGGGTCCACGAAGAAGTAATCTTGTCTATCCCACCATGGCCGTCGCCCACGAAGGACTTGCCTCACTAGCGGCAGATCTTCACGAAGTAGGCGATCTCCTTGCCCTTACAAACTCCTTGGTTCAACTCCACAATCTTTATCGGAGGCTCCCAAGTGACACCTAGCCAATCTAGGAGACACCACTCTCCAAGAAGTAACAAATGGTGCGTTGATGATGAACTCCTTGCTCTTGTGCTTCAAATGATAGTCTCCCCAATACTCAACTCTCTCTCATAGGATTTGGATCTGGTGGAAAGAAGATTTGAGTGGAAAGCAACTTGGGGAAGGCTAGAGATCAAGATTCATATGGTAGGAATGGAATATCTTGGCCTCAACACATGAGTAGGTAGTTCTCTCTCAGAACTGGTAAGTTGGAAGTGTAGGTTTGTTCTGATGGCTCTCTCCATGAATGAAGAGGAGGTGGAGGGGTATATATAGCCTCCACACAAAATCTAACCGTTACACACAATTTACCAATCTCGGTGGGACCGAATCAACAAACTCGGTCAGACCGATTTCGTAAATGTAGTGACCGTTAGGATTTTCGGTGGGACCGAAATGCAACTCGGTAGGACCGATATGGTTAGGGTTAGGGCATAACATAATCTCGGTGAGACCGATTACACAAACTCGGTAAGACCGATTTTGGTAATTAGCTAACCAGAGAGTTGGTCAGGCAAACTCGGTGGGACCGATTACTCAAACTTGGTGGGACCGATTTTGGTAATAAGTTAACCAGAGAGTTTGCATTGTAATCTCGGTAGGACCGATTGCTCAAACTCGGTAAGACCGATTTTGATAATGGACATACACAGAGAGATTACAATCCCATCTCGGTGAGACCAAGATCCCTATCGGTGAGACCGATTTGCCTAGGGTTTGTGGTAGTGGCTATGACATGTGAACTCGGTGGCGCTGGATAGGAAGAGTCGGTGTGACCGATTTTGGCTTTAGGTTTAGGTCATATGTGGATGTGAGAAAGTAGTTGAGGATTTTGGAGCATATCACTAAGCACATGAAGCAAGAGGCTCATTAAGCAACACCTCATCCCTCCTTGATAGTATTGTCTTTTCCTATAGACTCAATGTGATCTTGGATCACTAAAATGTAAAATGAAGAGTCTTGAGCTTGAAGCTTTAGCCACTCCCTATCCTTAGCATCTTGAAGGAGTTCCACATCCTTTAGTCCATGCCACTTCATTGTTGAACTTGTCTGAAATATACTAGATAAAAGTGTTAGTCCAACAAGAGATATGTTGACATTAATTACCAAAACCACCTAGGGAGCACTTGTGCTTTCAGATGCACTAGTATCAAAAAGAACGATTACAGTAAATGACTTAACCAAAAACTTACCTATTACTGCATCTGGCTATGCTTTAACCTCCTCCACGCTAACGTGGTTCACCTGTCCCCTGTTAAAAGGGTTGGGCTTCTTCCCAGAGCTTCCATTGCCATTTCCATTCTTAGCTTCAGAACACTCCTGGCGTAATGTCCATTCTTCCCGCACTTGAAACAAGTAATGTGACTTAGATCCTTCTTGGCGGGCGTTGCTGGGTTGGAACGGTTCTGGCCGTTGCTTCCTCCATTCCCATTCTCATTCTTGGGGCCACTATGGTTATGCGGAATCCCTCCATTGTGACCTTCATGGTTATGGTGGACGTGTCCTCCCGAGTTCGGGGTAAAACAGGGTTTCTGCTGAGCTCCTGAATTGTACTTCCCTTGCCCATACTTCCTCTTGCGACTGTCTATCTGTTGCTGCTTCCCTTCAATCATGAGAGCTCTATCTACCAACTCCTGGTAGTTGTTGAAGTTTGCCACCATCAATTGCATGCTCAGCTCATCATTCAGTCCTTCCAGAAACTTCTCCTGCTTAGCAGCATCCGTAGCGACGTCATCTGGGGCATAACGTACTAACTTACTAAAATCATCCACATATGGCCCACTGTGCGTCCACCTTGGCGCAAGTTGCGAAACTCACGCTTCTTCATGGCCATAGCTCCTGCTGAAAAATGGGTAGTGCAAAAAGCCTGCTGGAACTGGTCCCATGTAACAGTGTTGATGGGGTAAGTGGTTGTGAAATTCTCCCACCATGATGCTGCGGGTCCATCAAGCTGATGTGCGGCAAAATGCACTCTCTCCGCATCTGTGCATCCTACAGTGGTCACCTCTCTTCCAATCTTGCGGAGCCAATCATCTGCAACAATCGGCTCGGTGCTACTTGAGAACATCGGCGGATTTAGCCTTAGGAAATGGGCTAAGTGATCAACAGGTGGTGGCGGTGGTGGGTTGTTGTTATTGCCTTGGTTCTGATTGTAGACTAGTAACTGCATCGGGGTATTCTTCTGCTGGATCAGCTGAGTGAGCTCCGGCGGGAAAGCAAATCCATTGTCACGTCTCGGAGGCATCTGATGGGTTTAGAAAAGGTGAGAAAATAGAATAAAATAAGGTGTAGAGGGAAAACACTACCCATATGCTCATGAGACAAACACAATCAATATCACTTCAATCAATTCACACAAGGGCATACAATCGGTCTAACCATCATTACAAAAAGTGCTCAGACTATCCTATTTACATGGGGGAAATACTACTACTGGTATGGTGGTCGACTAAGAATTTTATTCAGTAGAAGACTCCGTGATATCCGCTCCAGCTTCGTCAACATAGTCATCATCGCTATGATCAGGGTCTGAGTCGGTGTCGTCGATGATGATGTAGTCCTCTGAATGAATGGAATCGCCCTCTTCTCCTCCTGGTGCAGGGTCTCCCATGAATACTCCTAGCTTCCTCGTTAGGTTGTCATTCTTCTCCATGAGTATCGTCATTTCTTCCTCATATCCATCTCGTGTAGACTTGAGTTCTTCCTCTAGTTCAGTGATCTTGATCATTGCCTTCTTCAGATCCATCATGCCTGCGCACATCTGGTTCTCCTGGCGACGAAAGTGCTGGTTTAACTCCTGGATGAATGCTGCAATAGATCTATCCCGCCTGGTGTTGATCATCTCCCATTGCTCATCTCGGTGCCCACAAATCTGGTAGATAGTATCCTTAAGATCCTTGTGGTAAACTTCTCCAAATGCGTCCCAGGGTGATGTGAGCTGCCATGCTCTTTCCTAGACTCCAGGTTGGTGCATCAAAGGAAAACTCTATGGGCTCAGTGACTAGCATGAACGTCCTTCCTAGAAATTGAACTTGAATCATCCAACGCTCCTCTTCTGGTAAAGTGGCGATGTAGGTCCCGGTGAAGCTTGGTATTCCTATGTTTAGGTATCTAGTGACTTCCTTCAAGTGTCGTCCAAAAGGTGTATCTTCATTCAGTTGAGTGAACCTGTTCCTTGCATCTGCCATCCTATAGAGTAGAAAAGGGAGAGGAGTCAGAAGAGTGTACTATGGTCTTAGCTTAGTGGCCGTGTCCTACAGTCAGCGTGTGCTCTCATACCATCTTGTAGCGACCAGACCTCAAACAGTCTGATCTCTGTGCATCAGTGTCATCCCTGAATCGGTAATGCTGACACGCACAATACTCGAGGATTTATAACAGAGTAGAAATCACACACTTATTATAATAATATGGCTTAAGGCCATCTAAAAATGATAACAGCGGAAGGCTTGGAAGATAAAGTGAGTCCATCAACTCCAACGGCATAGCTGAGTGAAAGACCATGACCTATGGCACCTTACTCGTCGTCTAAAAAGTCTGCAACATGATATGTTGCAGCCCGGAATGGGTCAGCACATGGAATATGCTAGCGACATAACACATAGAGTAATGAACAGAATAAATGCTATCACTACATGCAATATGGTTGGTGGAAAGCTCTATGGTTACAATTTTGCATAAAGCCAATTTTTCCCTACAACAAAGGAATAAATTTATTTAACTATCATGGTAGTTGTTAAACATTGAGAAGGTTCCTCCAACTCAATCCCAATTAAGCATCATCATTAAACCCAATCAAATTATATTTAGAGTGATGAGATCAACATGATAATCCAAGAACCAGATACTCAGGATGTCCATAACCGGGGACACGGCTAACCATGATTAGGTTGTACACTCTGTAGAGGTTTGCGCACTTTTCCCCACAAGACTCGATCTCCTCTGTTGGATTTATCGCACTACAAGGTGTTTGAGAAATGGAAGACCAAGACATAGTCTTCCGGAAACAATAACTATTTACTCTGGATGCACAGTTACACCTACTTTCCCTACATCTGCTAGGCACCACTGAAAGAGGTCATGCAACTTAATCAACTATGGTAGAGACCATACTAGCTTGTGGCTGCACACGGAAGTTTCTAGCATGAATAATCTTATGATCCCTTTGAGCCTGGGTGGCGGACCTTAGGATAATCACACGGAACCTCGGGATATCCTAGGACAACACTTGATTCTCCAGGTGCCCACAAACAATCCACCCAGATGTGTATTTAAGTAGCCACCTTAAGTTAACCATTAATTAACAAAACTCACATCTGTCATGGATACACTCACCCAATCCACGTCTACAAGCATATCATAGCAATATAAGCATAACGTAGATGTAACTCCCAAAGGTTTGATAATAAATAGGCCAATAGGTTCTACCTCATCATCTACTTCCCAAAACCCACATATTAATCAGATCCTAACCATGCAATGTTTGAGGATTGTTCTAATGCAATAAAAACTGGGTAATAAAGAGATATGACCAAAGTGTTACTTGCCTTGCCGATGATCTGCAAAACCTAGAGACTCCTAGTAGCATGCTTCACACTCCGGGTACTCTATCGCAAACAAACAATAACATACATAAGCACTCAACTAGGAGCACGGGTAAAACTCAAACAAAAGAAGATCTAACCAGAAATTTCAACTGAAGAACTCCGGTTTGCAAAAAGAATAAAATCAAACGAAGCAACGAAACTCAAACTGCGAAAGAAAAAGATCTAGGCGCTTGAATCGCCTGATTCCGACAAACGAGCGAGAAGATAAACTAAAACAAAGATCTGGGCTAAAATCGCAATCAAAAATAATCACGGAAAAACCCTGGAAAAAGAAAAAATGACGAACAGGCTAACGAATGAACGTTCGCTGTCTGCAGCTAATGGGAGAACAACGTTCGTTAAAACAAAATGGGAAAACTGAACCGATTTAAACAAAAAAAAGGAACTAGGTTTCAAAAAAAAACGAACGGGTTTTTCAGAAGAAAAAAATGACGAACGGCCGGCGGCGGCGGACACTACCTCCGGCGAGGCGGGGCTTGGCGGCGGCAGCGCTGGGGTTCCGGCGACGGGGCTGGCAATGATGGCGGCGGCGGCGGCGGCTTGCGGCTGCGGGCGGCGAGGCAAGAGGCGGCGGGGCGGCTCGGGTGGCGATAGGGGCCCGGGGCGGCGGCTTATATAGCCCCCCCCTGTGGTCTCCGACTTGGGAGAGGGGACGGCGGCGACCCAGACTCCAGCAGGAGTCCGGCGCGGACACGACGCGCGAAGGCGGCAGCAGAATGGGCCGGCCTGCTCGGCTGGGCCTTCGGCCCACTCAGGCAGGAACTTAAAAAAAACAATTCCGCCAAACAGAAAAAATTCCTAATTAATAAAATAAATTCTAAAAATGCCAAAACAAATTTTCACCGTCTAAATAAAATATTTAGAACATGATGAACATTTTTTGGCCTAAATGCAATTTTTAAATTATGCACTTTTTTCTAATGCAAATAAAATTGCAATAAAATCCAAATAAATCTACTTATTTGATTTGAATATTTTTCCCCAAATATTTCATTTATTTTGGAGAAGTCATATTATCTCCTCTCATATATTTTTACTATGAAATATTTTTGAAGAGAAAAATAATTAAAACCAAAAGATCCCCTTTTCAAAATTTGAGAAAACTCAAATATGAAAATACCGAAATCCCCAACTCTCTCTGTGGGTCCTTGAGTTGCTTAGAATTTCTAGGATCAACCAAGAAATGCAATAAAATATGATATGCAAAAATGATCTAATGTATAACATGCCAAATTGAAAATTTGGGATGTTACAGTGTGCTATTCTTAGAATGTCATTTTACTTTGTTTTTCTTGCTTCTTTAATAAGCTACTTAGTTCTAAAAGTATTTAAATAAAAGAGAGTCCTCAAATAGCTACCCATTTACATAACTACTCGCTTGATGTTCACTTACATCTTTTTGGAGTAGTTTGTCATTTACTCTTGTGCCTCACTTATATCCTATGAGTAAATTGTTGAGTGAATTGAATATAATGAAGTTGGAATTATATGTTCATATTATGCCTAGTAGTAACTTCACATTGTGTTTAGAAAGTGAAATCTTTTGAAGCTTGACAATCATAATATTGGTCATACAAGCAATTCATGAATGATTAGTATAAGGAAGAGAACTTTCACATGCAAACATATTATCTTGGACATCTTCTATGATTGTGAATACCCATTAATAATTTTCAAACTTGAGCAAATTAGTTGAAGTTGGACAAGGAAGACAACGTAATGAGTTATGGTTGTGTATATTTGCATAGAAATTATATTGTCATGGATCCTCTAACACGTGGTGTTTGCCTAGGATCTTTTGCCAGCCAAAAATTCATACTAAGTAGATATACTACTTGTCCATCCAAAAACCCTTAAACCCATTTTCTTGCCATGAGTGTCCACCATACCAACCTATGGATTGAGTAAGATCCTTCAAGTAAATTGTCATCGGTGCAATAAAGCAATAAAAATTGCTCCTAAATATGTTTGATCTTCTATTGTAAGGGAAAATTGAGCGTTGTACAAATTTGTGATGGCAAAGTAATAAAACCGATGGACTACATAATAAAGGTTGCCACCATAAGGGGCAATATAACATGACGTTCCTTTGCATTAAGAGCTTGGGCATCCAAAAATAAAAAGCGCATGACAACCTCTGCTTCTCTCTTCGAAGGGCCTATCTTTTACTTTTTAGTATTTACTTTTATGCAAAGAGTCAATAGTATACATCCTCATTCAACCTCAATTATTCTCTAGTTGGCAAGCATCATGTGGTGGGGAAAGATCTAGGCACATATGACTAGTTAAATATATTTGATCATGATTTATTATTGTTGACAGTTATCTCTATGATAAATAAGTTGGGAGGTGAAACATTAAGCCCCTATCTTTCTCTGTGTTCGATGGATGCCATTCATTCTAAGAATATGCTTTGAGTAGTATCAATCATGGAAGACTATATGATGATTGATTATGTAGAGCTCTTACTTAGAATCTGTTGAATAAGTTGAATTACATTTTTTTGGTGACTAAGAATATAGGTTATTGAGTTTCAAGAGAATTCATTGTTTGAACCTTAACATGTGAATTGATTGCTACTTTAATATGAGAAGTTTTATGAGAAAGAGTTGTTGTTATGATGCTAGGAGAAGTGATTGAAATTACCATTGATCAAACTTGTGCACTTTGCTATTATTCACACTTAAAAAATTATTTCTTTTATCATTTACCTACTCGAGGACGAGTAGGAATTAAGCTTGGGGATGCTGATACGTCTCTAACATATCTATAATTTATGAAGTGCTCATGCTTTTATATTATCATTCTTGGATGTTTTACAATCATTTCATAGCAACTTTATATCATTTTTTGCGACTAACCTATTGACATAGTGTCCAGTGCCATTTGCTGTTTTTTGCTTGTTTTTTTACTTTGCATGAAATCAATATCAAATGGAGTCCAAACCCAACAAAAACTTTTGGAGAAATTTCTTGGACCAGAAGGCCCAGGATGGGCTAAAAAAGTACCAGAGCGGGGGCCTGAGGTGGGCACAACCCACCTGGGCGCGCCCAGTGGGCTTGTGCCCCCCTCGGTGACCTCCTGCACCGCCTCTTCGCCTATAAATTGCCAAATATTCCAAAAACCCTGGGGGACCCAAGATAAGTTCCGCCGCCGTAAGCCTCTGTAGCCATGAAAAACCAATCGGGAGCCCGTTTCGGCACCCTGTCGAAGGGGGAAATCATCATTGGTAGCCACCATAATGAGGAGGGAGTAGTCCACCCTCGGGGCTGAGGGTTTGTACCAGTAGCTATGTGTTTAATCTCTCTCTTTCTCTCTCGTGTTCTTGAGATGTCACGATCTTGATGTATCGTAGACTTTGTTAATATAGTTGGATCATATGGTGTTTTGCCCTCTCTATCTTATTGTGATGAATTGATTTTTCCCTTTGAGATTTTGTTTTATCGGATTGAATATTTTTATGGATTTGAGAGCACTTGGTATATGTCTTGCATATGAATACTCATGGTGACAATGGTGTATTATATTGATTCACTTGATATATGTTTTGGCACTCAACTCGCGGATTCCCGAGGTGACATTGGGGAAATCTATGCATAGGGGTTGATGCATGTTTTTGTCCTACTTTCGCCGGTAGAAATCTTGGGGCACTCTTTGAGGTTCTTTGTGTTGTTTTGAGTATTATGAATCTGAAATTGTTTGATGCATATCGTATAATCAACTCACGGATACTTGCAGTGACATTGGAGTATCTAGGTGACACTAGATTTGGTTGATGTGTATCATATGGTGTTATTTTAGTACAAACTCTTGGTTAGATCGATCAGAAAGAATGTCCTGGTGTTATTTTAGTACGAACTCTAGGATAGATTTACTGGAAAGAATAGCTTTGAGGTGGTTTCGTACCCTACAAACAATTTCTTCTGATGTTCTCCGCTAGATAAGAACTTTGGAATGATTCTTCATCACACGTTGTGGGATGGTTATATGATCCAATTAGATTAGTGTTGTTGATAGATTGCAATAGCAAAAGTACGGACCCTAGGCCTCATTTTCAAGCATTGCAATACCGTTTGTGCTCACTTTTGTTACTTGCTACCTTGCTGTTTTTTTATTGTTCCTATTACAAAAATCAATATCTACTATCATTACTACACTTGTATCACCATCTCTTTGCCGAACTTGTGCACCTATACAATTTACCATTGTATTTGGTGTGTTTGGGACACAAGAGACTCTTTGTTATTTGATTGCAGGCTTGTTTGAGAGAGACCATCTTCTTCCTACGCCTCCCACAGATTGATAAACCTTAGGTCATCCACTTGAGAGAAATTTGCTATTGTCCTACAAAAGTCTGCACTTGGAGGCCCAACACAAGTCTACAAGAATAAAGTTGGGTAGTAGACATGATGGGTCCCACATGTCAGTTCACATATGAAAGTAGTAAGATAAACACAAATTTACGCTGGCGCGACAAGACTCCAACCCTTGTGCGGGAACCACCTGGTTGTGTATGTGTCTGTCAGGGCCTGATGTTGCGCATGCACATGTAGGTTGAGCACTTGAGCGTGAGCGTGTGTGTTGGTCGTGTGGAGTGGGCATGCATGCATGCATGTGTGCGTGTGAGTGTTGCATGCGTCCTTGGCTGTGTGTGTACGTGTGAGTGTTGCTTGCATGCAGTTCATGTGCATGCGTGCGTGTGTGTATAATCAACACACGAGCTCAGCATACCAATACAAGGCCACCTTGTCCGTTGTGCCCTCTGTCATGACTTCGAACCACCGTCCAATATTTTTTTATC
Organism: Triticum aestivum; assembly: GCF_018294505.1. Classification (NCBI taxonomy): domain Eukaryota; kingdom Viridiplantae; phylum Streptophyta; class Magnoliopsida; order Poales; family Poaceae; genus Triticum; species Triticum aestivum. Next base: position 172,898,766 of record NC_057810.1, on the reverse strand, counting down.
ATTTTTTTTCATTCTTATACATGCCCACAGGTGGGCCCAATGGTAGTGAGATAATGTAATGCAACACTAGAGGTGCCACGTGCAACGTTTAACTGGTCAACTAGTCATGTCTTGAACAAATACAGAGCTGTACGATGAGCCCGTGACTGTATAGTAACCACAAAACGTAAATGGTGACTGTAATGAGTGGATTCTGAAGTCCAATGTATATATCTTGCTTTCGGTTCAAATACAATGATCGTCATTGTATATATCACGAGAGAAAGATGAAACATGTGTGAATGTGCTAGGGGCGTACTTTTAGAGGACCTAGAGATAGTTTGTGTGCATACGTGAAAGGGGCGTAGAGGGGGTGTGTGCGATGGAGAGGGAGATGCTCTTTGTTTCTATTTATTATGACTAACTTTATATATGGTATATAAATATAAAAATTCATAGTGCGGAATAAATATCATTGGGTGCACCATGCAATGCAAATTAACCTTCATACTCCATATAACTTTGTAATGTTGTATATATGTAGAAATTCTAAAATAAACTTTTGGCCACACTTTGTGTGGTTTTATTCAAAAGGAATGTCGTATGTGAAGTAAGCGTGAAGAGAGGGCTTTTTAGATCAATAGGGTACATGATAAGATGTAACCTGTGTGAATGTGTAGTTGACGTATTTGTCAGGGCCTAGAGAGGGTATGTGAACGTATTCGAGAGAGGCATGGATAGAGGGGCCGGCGGGGGGGGGGATGTGGGATAGATAACACGAGAAATGAGACATGTCTAGAGAGAGAGACGAATAGGATGTCACGGCAAGAGATGCACTTGAGTGTGTACATTCAAGGGGGAGGGGATAGAGGCATGAAGAGAAAATATTTTGTGTGGTGTATGTTTTGGTATGTGTGGGTGTGAGAAGATAATGAAACCTAGGGGCAGATGGTGTATCACCACATGAGGTCCGGTGGGCCGAGGTGAGGCCCTTGGGTCGGTTCTGTCCTGCGCCACATTGGTCATCCCGTAACGCATTCAGGGAGACCCATGGAGGACTAGTCGTACAAGACAAAGATACCAGAGTCGTGAAGGACTCTGTGTCCACTGACAAAGCTGGCTAGGATTTGTAACCCTAGGTCCTCTGACTAAGGTAACCCCTTGTCTTTGATATTACCATTCATCCAATCTAACTTTAAGGGGCATCCTATAGAATGCTCTACTGGAATCATATTCGCAATTAGGAAGAGAGGTGGAGACAATGCTGCGAGACATGCCTAAAGATAATGTGCGTGCGGGAGACACGTAGGCAGGTCTATGTAAGATAAAGGGTCAATGGGGATTGTGTGTGCGTATGCATGTGAGAGGAAGACTGCTTGTGATAAAATTTAGTGAAAACAGTCGTAAATGGTTGCGAGAGGGAGGGAGGGTGATAGAGAGATCATGTGTGTGAGAAATACACCTCGGGAGAGAGTGTGTGAGCATGTGTGAAAGAGCACCGATGGACATACACCGTGTGTGCGCATGTGTGAGAGAGAAAGTTACCGCGTGTGTGAGGGTGCATATGGAGAGTGAAACTACACGTAAAAGATTGTTGTACACATTGATTAAAAATATAAATTGTATCCAAATATTAGGATGGGATCATGATATTTGCATTTCGCATAAGGAATGGTCATTGATCCATCAGACATCTATATTCTATTGAATTTGAGAATGTCTATGTTATTATTCAACATAATTGATACATAGAGGAAGTATTTTGAACTCGAGACAATGCATCGCTTTAGCAATTCGAATATAAACGTGAGTATAGTTCATGGTGTGTGTGTAAAGCACATTATACATACAAAAGTTACACAATGAACATTATAAATAGCTAGCTAGGAACTAGCATACATTTGAATTAAACTTAAGGTGGTTTAAAAAATTCAAATTCAACATGAAGTCCATTCAATTATTTGAATTCAAGATCATGGCATTTGTAAATCATACCTAAATTATAGGGGCACCAATTTTAGCTCTGCTTTTGTACATAATAGCATATATAGTCATGTACAAAATAGATTCAAATTTACCTCCTCCATTCCAAAATAATCGTAGTTATAGGATTTTCAGGTGTCAAATTTTCAAAAAGAAGCGCATAATTTAATGAGGTTTTCAAACATACAAGGTCCAATTTAACGTTGTCTATTTAGCCCAATCCTCAAAGTTCAAGAGTATTCTAGACGTGAATGCTTCTGTTTCAAAATTTCGAATGAAGCGCCAAAACTGCCTCTACTCGCCCGAAACCGCGTGAGACCAATGTTTGGTAGAAGGAAATTACTTTTCTAACTCCGATCCGTTAAACCTACTGGCCCGATGTCCAAAGGTCAAAACCGGGGTTGGTTTGTAACTTCATCTAGACGCCACACAACCGCCTCCCAAAACATTCATACACCATGGCCGCCTAAACACACATGCGCTCAACTGAAATCGCTCCCGCCCACTATTTGGGACACCTAAGATTACCATCCTACCCCCGACCCGTAGTAGGTCCAAAAATTGAAGAGGGGGGCAAATTTGTACTTTCCCCAAATTTCAAACAAGCGCATCCCATCTATTAAAAAAACAAAAACAAGCATGTCACAGGCCGAAACATTGTTCCCCCTTAGCTTCCCCTGTCCCCCGTCCGATTCCCAATTCGTACTCCGTGGGCGCCAAAACTACCTCTCCACAAGCCGCGAAACCCCGGCGTCCTCCGTCCGCCACCCCATCCCACCCATCAACTGTCACCCTCCTCCATCAGCCGGAGCCAATACCCCAACATCACCGTCCACCACAACCGCAATGCCTTCCACGGGTAGTAGTTGAAGCCGAGGCCGAGTTGCCTCCAGGATGCCGACGTGCGCCGTACCCGAGCCAGTTCAACCGCGTCGTCCTGTGCCTCACTTCTGTCGCTCCAACGTCGCCACCGTCCACCGCATCGGAGTTGTTTCCGCTACGCCATCCTTTGTCGCCTCGGATCTGAATCACCTCCGCCGATAGACGGCTGATATGTCTCCAACATATCTATAATTTTTTATTGTTAAATGCTATTATATTATCTTTTTTGGATGTTTTATATGCATTAATATGCTATTTTATATTATTTTGGGACTAACCTACTAACCTAGAGCCATGTGCCATTCTTTGTTTTTTCCTTGTTTTTGAGCTTCGCAGAAAAGAAATACCAAACAGAGACTAAATGGAATAAAACCTTCGCCATGATTTTTCTTGGACCAGAAGACACCCCGGAGACATGGAGATGAAGTCAGAAGAGTCGTGAGGTGGCGTCAAGGGGGAGGACGCGCCCAGGGGGGTAGGGCGCGCCCCCTACCTTGTCGCCTCCTTGGGACTCCTCTGACCTAACCCTTGGCCCTATATATTCACATATAATACCAAACCACAAGAAGCATCCATGAAAACACTTTTCCAACGCCGCAACCTTCTATTCCCATAGATCCTATCTTGGGGCCTTTTTTGGCATCCTGCCGGAGGGGGATTTGATCACGGAGGGCTTCTACACCAACTCTATTGCCGGAGGGGGATTCGATCACGGGTCCACAGCTAGTAGCCGTATGGCTTATTATCTCTCTTTGATTGTCAATACCATGTTCTCCTCGATGTCCTTCGAGATCTATCCGATGTAATCTTGTTTTGCGGTGTGTTTGTCGAGATCCGATGAATTGTGGATTTATGGTCAGCTTATCTATGAATATTATTTGAATTTTCTCTGAATTCTTATATGAATGATATGATATCTTTGTAATTCTCTTCGAACTATCGGTTTAGTTTGGCCAACTAGATTGATTTTTCTTGCAATGGGAGAAGTTCTTAGCTTTGGGTTCAATCATTTGGTGTCCTTTCCCAGTGACAGTAGGGGTAGCAAGGCACGTATTTTATTGTTTCCATCGAGGATAAAAAGATGGGGTTTACATCATATTGCTTGAGTTTATTCCTCTATATCATGTCATCTTACTTAATGCATTACTCTGTTCTTCATGAACTTAATACTCTAGATGCAGGCAGGAGTCGGTTGATGTGTGGAGTAATAGTAGTAGATGCAGGCAGGAGTCGGTCTACTTGACACAGACGTGATGCATATATTTCATAATCATTGCCTTAGATATTGTCATAACTTTGCGCTTTTCTATCAATTGCTCGATAATAATTTGTTCACCCACCATATTATTTGCTATCTTGAGAGAAGCCTCTAGTGAAACCTATGGCCCCAGGGTCTATTTTCCATCATACAAGTTACCGATCTACTATTTTGCAATGTTTTACTTTCCGATATATAAACCAAAAAACCCAAAAAGAATTACTTTATCTTTTGTTTAGTTTCATCTATCTCTATCAGATCTCAATTTTGCAAGTGACTGTGAAGGGATTGACAACCCCTTTATCGCGTTGGGTGCATGTTGTTTGATTTTTTTTGTGCATGTATTGGTGATTTATGTGTTGTCTCCTACTAGATTGATACCTTGGTTCTTTAACTGAGGGAAATACTTATCTCTACTTTGCTGCATCACCCATTCCTCTTCAAGGGAAAAACCAACGCAAGTTCAAGAAGTAGCAACGGCCACCACAACACAGTCAATAATTTGGCCATGGGTTCGTCCAAGGATCCACCCTCCTCCAAAACATCGGTTCCCCCGGTAAAAAGAAGAACATCGCGGAGAAATAAGGAGGGCACGACACTAAAAGCCAGAACTGGTACTCCTCTTCCCTTATTTGTGCAAATCTTATGAGTATGCTTGCATGGTATTCATCCCACATAGGACACTAGTTGACCACTTCTTCCTACACCTTCTTCCTGATACTAGATGTTCCTAGTAACTCACGATGCACAAGGTTTATCCTCATATACTATTTCACCATAGCTAGAGGTCTGTCGGCCCCCCGGGTTTCAATTCCTGGTCAGTTGATTCCCAATTAAAGGAAACAATCCCCAGCGTAACAGGCGCTAGTCCGCCTATTATGCCGGGAAAGCAGCGCCTTGGTGTTTATCTTAGGGGTGTGTGGGGCCTAGGAGCTGTTGGCGCCCGATCTAGAGGTAGGCCAGGCTTAAAGGGATGGCCGGGGGGCGCTGCCAAGCATGGCAGTGGTGTAAGGTCGAGAGGAGGGCGGGGCGGCGGAGGCGGGGGTTTGTGATGGTGGTCGCTGGCGGTTCGAGAAAGATCGTCAACAGTGACTGGCGGGAGGTAGACGAAGGCCATCTGCTCGTTCCTTGTAGATCAGATGGTTCATAAAAAATCGAATGTCCTATTTATTTTCAGTCGACTGTTATTTTGATAGGACCACATGTGGTGGTCTGCTGGAGGAGTACCTGCATTTCCCAGCCATCCCTGTGCTCATATATTACAAAATCATACGGTGTACAATCTAATTTTGTTTGTCATGCAATGTTGTAGAGCTATCATATGTCTCCTGTCATTTATTTTTCTGCCACCTGCTATCTGTTACTTTTACAGTGCACTAGTTCTGCACACACTTCACCTATACTCTCACTATTGTCTTTTTATGCATGGGTATTTCAGCCTCTACCAAACTATTGAGGGAAGCACGAAATAAAAGAGAGAAGTCGCTCCAGCTTTCTTCGTGGGCAGGCAAGAAATGTCTCAGCACTTTAAAGGTTGCATGTTCAACATATGGAGATGGTAAATGAAGCTCTAGAGTTGATGATCTCGCTCGCCATGAACCACCATCCCAGGTGCTTGATTTAGCTTCGCGGTGTCATATGTGGTTGCATGTTGCATATGGTGTCTAGCTTGTATTTCAAAGGGCAAAGTTGGTCTTTATTAAGATAAGGAAAGATATTTTTTACATGAACCACCATCCCGGGAGCACCAGAAGCCAAATAGCTAGTCAGGGCACTGACCAAGCCAGTGACAAGCCTAAGACAGACATGCATCACCTGCAAGCCAACTAAAAAGCCACGATGGTGGCGAAGCAGCCCACCTCCCACCAGGCTCTCAGGTCCTCGATGATCATGCTCACCACTCTAGCCTGGTCTCTAGCTTGTATTCCTTCCAATTTGGTTAAATTGCATCTGCTTAGCTTACACATTATACCTTTGAATATGACACGCCTTCCTGTTTTTGGTACATACTACTACATCAGTCTATTAACCATGTTCTTACATCAAACTAATGTTCTTGTGTATCCCTCATCAATCACTAATGATGAGATAGTTAGGCTCGTGGATTACTGTGACAAAAGATCCTCTTTTAAACAATGCAGTGTCAGCCTCCCCGCATTATTATCAAGAAACAACAATGCTAGATGAAGATAGTCAATGTAGCTCTGTAGTTGATCACTACATTTCCCCTACACTACCATCGTAGGTGCTTGCTCCAACTTGGTAGCGTGATATGTGGTTGCATGTTGCATATGGTGTCTAGCTTGTACTACTAATTTTTTGAAATGGCACTAACGATGAGACAATTTTAACTTGGTAGAGTGATATTCGTTGCATCTTACATATGGTGTCTAGCTTTCGTTGCTTCTAATTTGTTGAAATGACTTCTGCTTAGTTTACACATCATAGCTGTGAATATGCAATGGCACTAATGATGAGAGACCTTTAACTTGGTAGTGTGATGTTGTTTGCATCTTGCGTATGATTTATTTCTTGTACTGCTTCGCATTTGTTTAAATGCCAGATATGACGAGACACTGTTAACTTGGTAGAGCAAAATTTATAGCATCTTTCATATGGTGTCTACCTTCCATTGCATTACTTTTAATTTATTGAAATACCTTCTGCTTAATTTACACATCATAGTTCTGATTAGCTCATATCGTCTTGTTTTTGTACATATTACATCCTCCTATCACACGGTTGTCTAACATCAAAGTTCAGTTCGTCTGTATCATGCATTAATTTGTTCTGAAGAACTAAATTTTTATTCCTTTTTCTTGTCGGCTTGACTTGACATGGCACAGAGAAAGATGAAGGAACATAGAATGACAGGGGATGGTGTTAGTACCCAGGATGCATAGAAACAGTAGTGGAAGAATTATGTAGATTCTCCTTGTAGTGATGGTGCAATAGAAGGTCAAAGTCCACCGAAAAATTGTGCAAACATGGTATCCCGTGCTACACCAACTGCAAAACAATCCAAACAGAAACTAATAGCTTCCACCAAACAAGCAGCGACAACCCTAGTTGTTGCAACACCTTCCACAGTACCAACAGCTGCATGAGATACTCGTTTGTCAACTCAGCTAGCGGCAAGTTCCCAAGCTCCCTTGCCACCTGACACTACTTCAAAATCACTCTTGACACAAGACGAGTTGGCAAGATCAGATGAACCTTGTGAGCTTCAACAACTAGAAGGTAGTTGCTGGAGTCAAGTTACAGTTGCATGCTTCTTTATATGTAGAATCACAGTTTGATGTACACTAACACTTCCTTTGTTCATTGTTTGACTAGCACCTACACTACAGGAATCAGGAACTTTTCCATCCGCCACGGCTGACAGCAAGGGTACACATGGCGGATGGCAAAGACCTTTGCCGTCAACCAGCAGACGGCAACAGGTCCGGCTGAATAGGCTACAGCAAAGGCCTCTTTGCCATCAGCTGGTGGACAGCAAAGATGAAAAGGGCTTTGCCGTCTGCTGGCAGACGGCAAAGAGCTTGGACGGCACACGTGGCAGTTCAGGTCTGTTAAGTGGTTAACGCGTGCTTTTCCATCAGCCAGCGGATGGCAAAGATGAAAGGCCTTTGTCGTTTGCTAGCTGACGGTAAATCTGCCAAATAGGCCAGCCCCTAATTGCCACGTTGCACAGGTAGCTGCCATGTGGCAGCTTTGCCGTTTGCTGGGAGACGGCAAAGTGTCTGTATAGCCCCTGTTTTTTCTTAAATTCATTCAATTTTGATAGAATTTCACACACATATATATACACACACACAAACATTTGAAAATAATTTCAACAATAAGTTTCCAACAAGAGATATATACAAGTTTCCAACATTTCCATATATACAATAACTTTGCACCAATAGATATCCAACAAGTTTCCAACCAACAACATATCCAACAAGTTTCCATAAATAAAAAGGAAGCACAAGCACAAGTAAAAGTTTGCAACAAGTTTCCATCAATGCTAGCTTCCTCATCTCAAGAAAATCTGCAAATTAGGAAAGATGAAAGTTAGAAGAAGAAGAAGACTAGCTAGAAGAAAAATAAGAAGAAGAAGAAGAAGCAATCGTCTTCTTTCTTCTTCTTCTTCTTCTTCTTCTTCTTCTTCTTCTTCTTCTTCTTCTTCTTCTTCTTCTTCTTCTTCTTCTTCTTCTTCTTCTTCGTCTTCTTCTTCTAACTAAGGTAGGTAAATGAAGTAGCTAAGCTAATTATAGATAATTATTGAGCTATCCTAGGTTGTTATGCCATTTTGTACCTAAGTGAGCTAATTATGTCATGAATGAAGTAGCTAAGCTAATTATAGATCATTATTGAGCTATCCTAGGTTGTTATGCCATTTTGTACCTAAGTGAGCTAATTATGTCATAAATGAAGTAGCTAAGCTAATTATAGATCATTATTGAGCTATCCTAGGTTGTTATGCCATTTTCTACCTAAGTAAGCTAATTATGTCATAAATGAACTAGCTAAGCTGGCTATAGGCCATTATTGAGCCATCCTAGGTTGTTATGCCATTTTCTAGCTAACAAAGCATTTGTTGAGCAAAAATCTTGGGAAAACTTACCATGATCTGGGAGGTGAAGGGCCGGTCGAGGTTGCGCCACCGTGAGACAGAGAAGGATCGGTCGATCCTTTATGGGAGGCGTGATGCATGAAAGATAATTTGCAATGTTTAGTTAGCATGATGCAGCTGAAATGTGAATACTAGTAACTAATGACCATTCAAATGAAACTCACTATGTCTGCTATAGCAATCTAGGGCATAGGCGGAGGGGTCTGGCCGGTTTTCTCGCACAAGGACTGCACATTTTGTTTCCACGAGTCAGTCATATGAGTTAGTAATGAAACGAACACTGCGTGCATGATTTGGCTAGTATGCGGGAGAAACTTACCATGAGGATCTCGTATAGGGCCCAGTGACTCGTGTCGTTTCGGTTCCTGTCCGCCTCCAACAGATTTGTTGTCCTCTCCTCTATGTCCCTTACCTTCTCATCCACCTTCCTGGTTGCCTCCACCACAAAATCCTGGGCCCTAGCCTTTATAGTGAGATCCACTGGCCATGGTCGAGGCCTCATCTTGGGAAGAGACTTCGTCTGCCGCTTCTTAATCTCCGGGAGCCTTCTAGTACAGCGTATAAGCCCATCCCCAATGGCTATGTGGCCATGTTTCCTCCCATCACCAGATAGCATCACGAGCTCAGGATCAAAAGGACTCTGGCTTGGGTTGAAGTCCTCGCCTTTCATCTCCTTCCCCCAGTCTCTGTACCTCCACTACAAAAAAAGACACATCCGTGACATTTTGGGCCGATCGAAATTTTTTTCTGTCATACATATGACACTTCTATGACGATAATTGTGACAAAACCCGGTATCATCATAGATGTGGTGGGCTCCTACTTCTATGACAAAAAATCATGACAGAAAATGGGCTTTTCGTCCTCGGCGGGTCGGAGACGCAGCTGCATGACATTCTTTGGGCCGTCCATGAAGGAAAAAACCGTGGTAGAAGCGAGGGTGAGGAAAATTTCGAGGAGTTCCCGGTTACAGTGGGAGGTCGGGGGCCGAGCGATGCGCGTTTCTCTCGTACACGTAGCGCGTGTGTGCGATGCGTTGGCTCTAACTGAACTCGAGCGAGGCGTTGGGCTCTTGACTGAACCCGAGTGATTGCACTGTAGGCTACGCGTTACTGAACCTGAGCGATCGATCGATGGCTATTAACTGAACCCGATCGAGCGATTCCTTCGCTACTGCTGCTAACTGAAGCCGATCGATGCCGCCTCTCTGGATGAACAATGAGCGTTGCGGGTCGGGGGGAGGGTGGATGAACACTGAGCGGTGGCGTTGCCTCTGGATGAACCGGACCCCGTGGTGTGGAGGGCTGGATGAACAGTACATGATGGAGGGGTGCCCGTGGAGGGGTGGTTGAACATGACCCCGTGGTGTGCTGGAGGGCTGGATGAACAGTAGACGGTGGAGGGGTGCCCGTGGAGGGGTGGTTGAACAGTAGCCAGTGGAGTAGCGCATGGTGGAGGCTGGATGAATAGGAGCCCGTGGAGGCTGGAGGAGGTCGACGGTAGCCCGTGGAGGCTGGAGGAGGTCGACGGTGGAGATGAACAGTATCCAATGGAGTCCCGTTTTGCGGTACGCCACACCCCTCCCGATGAACAGGAACCCCGTTTCGACCTTAGCGCTCCAACACAAGTCTGTTTTGTCCTTTTTGCAGTACACCAAACCCCTCCCGATAAACAGGACCCCCGTTTCGACCGTAGGAGGTCCGTTTCGTCCGTTTTGCGGTACGCCACACCCCTCCCGATCAACAGGACCCCCGTTTCGAACGTAGGAGGTCCGTTTCCTTCGTTTTGCGGTACGCCAGACCCCTCCCGATGAATAGGATCCTGTTTCGAACGTGGCCGGTCGAACACAAGGCCGTTTCCTCTGTTCTGCGGTACGCCATGCCTCATTTCCATCGCCTGTTCCGTCCAAGCCCTCCCGATTAACACGACGACGCATTCCATTCCAACCAAGCCGGTTGGCTCCCCATGAACATGACGACGATGTTGTTTCTCCGTTCCGACCCAGCCAATGTACACGAGCCCTGGTCGTACGTATATATGCGCGAGTTGGCGTTCGAGACCCCGCCCGTATGTACACATGCGTGGCCGTATTTTCTTTCTTGCACCCTGGCCGCTGTACGTACGTGTACATGCTACGTGCACGCCTCTACTACGACACGTGCGCGCCTCTACGTTGACCAGTATATATGTACATACACATTCGCGACCAGAATGACAATGCTACATACGCTTCGACCAAGTGGGTCCCGACTGTCAGGCACTTCCTTGCGTGCGAAGATGTAGCTGGTGGGTTCCAGCAGTCAGTGGGGCGAATCGTTTTTTTTTGCCTGGACGCACTTCCTTGTGTGCGAAGATGTAGCTGGTGGGTCCCAGTAGTCAGGGGGGAAAGTTTTTTTCACGAAATACGGTGGCCTGTCTGGTGGGTCCTCGCTGTCAGGTGGAGGAATAATTATTTTCCACGTAATAAGGAGGCACTTCCTTGCTGCGACCGTGGACCCAGCTGTCAGCCTCTCCACGTACAGTCCACGTCCGATGGAAGTCATTCCTTGACCATGTTGACCACGCCGCGCCGAGAGCACCAGGGAGGTGGACGACGGCGAGGCCTAGGAAGGGGATGACGGGGAGCCGGGGAAGACGCGGCAGTGGAAGCCTGCACGGAGAGGAGTACGAGGGTTCACTGGTTCGGGTGCGGTGTGAGGCTGCCGTTGCCGCAGGGCTTGGCCAGCGGTGGGAATAGTAGGGGGCGGTGAGGCCTCCGCGGCAGCACATCCGGCCACGGGAGGCAGGAGCATGCGACACGGCCGACGCTACTTTGGGCGGCTGGAGCAAGAAGAACAGAGATTGAAGAAGCACTACGGCCGTTGGATGGACATCGTACGATCACTTGAGCTAGAATCGTTTATATTGACTAAGTTGACAAAGCCCTCCATCCCCGTCAACTAAGTAGGCCCACAAGTCAGCCTCCCACCAAGGTGGGTCCCAGCTAGCAGGGGGGTAATCATTTTTTTTGTGTAATAAGGAGGCACTTCCGGTGGGCCCGAGCTGACAGCAGGGGGAACGTTTTTTTCGCGAAATATGGTGGCCCGTCGGGTGGGTCCCAGCAGTCTGGGGCAAACGTTTTTTTCGCAAAATACTGGTGGCCCGTCCGGTGGGTCCCTGCTGTCAGGTGGAGGAATAATTATTTTCCGCGTAATAAGGAGGCACTTCCTTGCGGCTGCCGTGGACCCAGCTGTTAGGCTCTCCACGTACAGTATTCTTCCGATGGAATTCGGTCATTAACCACATTGACCACGCCGCACCGAGAGCACAATGGCGGTGGACGACGGTGAGGCCTAGGAAGGGGACGACGCGGAGCCGGGGAAGACACGGCAGTGGATGCCCACGCGGAGAGGAGTATGAGGGTTCACTGGTTCGGTTGCGCTGTCGTCGCCGCAGAATAACAGGGGGTGTGGGTGAGTGGATTGGAGGGATGGCCTGGGTAGTGGTGGGAGTAGTATGGGGGCGGTGAGGCCTCCGTGGCAGGAGTAGGCGGCATGACCGGCACTGCTTTGGGCGGCTGGAGCAAGAAGACCAGAGGTTGAAGAAGCACTACGGCCGTTGGATGGACATCGTACGGTCAGTCGAGCTAGAATCGTGCATATTGACTAAGTTGACAAAGCCCTTCGTCCCCGTAAACTTAGTAGGCCCACTATACTAGTCCCAGCTAGCAGTGGGACTATTCATTTTTTGTGCTAATAAGGAGGCACTTCCTTGCGTCAGGTGGAGGAATCATTATTTTGCACGTAATAAGGAGGCATTTCCTTGCATGCGGCCGTGGACCCAGCTGTCAGATGCATGTCGGTCGTTGACCATGTTGAACATGCCACGCTGAGAGCACCAGGGCGGTGGACAACGGCGAGGCCTAGGAAGGGAACGACACGGAGGCAGGGAAGACTCGGCAGTTGTTTCCCACGTGGAGGGGAGTATGATTGTACGAGGGTTTACTGGTTTGTCTGCCGTCACCGGAGAATAACAGCAGGTGTGGGATTGTGGGTGAGTAGAGGGATGGCTAGGCCAGCGATGGGAGTACGGTGGGGCGGTGAGTCCTGCGCGGCAGCACAGCCGGCCGCGTGGAGGAGGGAGCTGGAAGAGCAGAGAATTGAAGAAGCATGACGGCCGTTGGATGGACATCCAAGCGTATATAGGCCATTTGTGGAAAGCCAAAAATCTGTGGAAAACAGCATACATCCCATCTGCCATTATTTCAAATAATTTACAGCCCATTTGCTAATTCTTACGGGATTTTTTGGAGCCCATATTCTTTTTATTAGCATTACAGCCCATATTGTGGCCACGGTTAAAAAATTATAAGAAATTTGCATATGTCGGTGCGGTTTGAACTATTCTTAATCCTGAAATTTCGAGTCACATTCAGACTGATTTTAAAAATAAATGTATATCAATATAAAATCCAATAAAATGTCCATGCATAAAAATCAATGCAATTTAAAATCTCGAAATGAAAAAAACATATTTGAAACTAATTGTCGGTTTGATGTGTTTTAAAAATGTACATCCCATTTCTCATTACTGATAGGCCATTTTCTCGGCCAGCTGAATGAAGCTCTCCTCGTCTTGAAAGATTTGCAGCCCAACAGGCGTGATAAAGCGACTTACTTGACAAATCACAAAAAAACAAGACTAGCCATTTTCAGAAATAATAAAAACTACTGGGCTGGTCTGTGGTAAACATAAAATAAAAGGTTGTCTAGACAGGCCAGAGTGTCCCGCATAGCCCAGTTGACACCCTGCTTCCGTCTCAAAAACAAATTATATAAATGCCACTCCAATTATGGCGATTCATAAAAATGCCACTGCAATTTCCAAACTTTGAAAAATGCCACTCCATCGCAAATTCATGATGACATGTTTTCAAATTCAAGTACTGTCATTCTACTCTATCGCAATGCCATCTGTTGCAATACCATCTTATTTTCCCAATCATACACGTGTATGTTGCCTTAGTTATTTCTATATGTATTCCGCTAGCATATAGTTTTACATTCAACTAGTGTTTTTTTGCTGTGTTGTCCTGTCATATCCCTAGCTCTTACACCATACTCCCTCCATCCGGATTACATGTTGCCGAAATGGATGAAAAAGGATGTATCTAGAATTGAAATACGCCTAGACCCATCCATTTTTTCAGGATGGAGGGAATACATGTCAACATGTCATGCCTTTCTATTCTTCAGTACCTATTCCATCTCTCTGCTGTCGCATGTTTTATAATTAAAGCACCATTCTTCTATACAAGGCATGCAAGGGGAAGACGACTATGTTAGAATCTAAAGGGTTACAAACAAGGCCTTTGCAAAAGATCCAAACGCCAGGAGATAATAAACCAACTCCAGTTTTTATAGATACTGCTCCAACACAGAGAAACCCAACTCCTACTGATAGTAAGCAGATTCCAGTGGCCAAAGAACTAGTCCGCTCCAGTCCAGCAAAAGAATGTGAACTCCATTCTAAGAAGCACTACCAAAAAATACACTTCCATGATGATACGTGTTTGTCACAGTAGGTCGCGTTTTTTGTCATGCATGTACATCCATGACAAATTTATGACAGAATCAAGATAGTCATACCTGTGCTGTCGTAGAAGTGTTCCATGACATTACCAAAATTATCATCACGGAAGTGTCCACTTCCATGACGATAAATCGCGCGTCATAGAAGTGCTTTCGTCAAGAGTGACCGACACGTGGCATCCACCGTAACGAAACGCCGTTAAGCTATCGGGTCGGGTTTTGAATCCGATAACCCGTTAACTGCCTCGACCAAAGGGGATTTTCCACGTGTAAAATCATCATTGGCTAGAGGAAACACGTGTTGGTTCATCGTTGGGACATATGTCATCCACTCATTGGACGGAAGGCGCCTATGATACGTCGACACGTGGCACGGCCCAACAGAGGCCCATTCCTGTGAAAAGGCCGGCCCAGTAAAAATTAGCAGGCCAGCCCATATAAGGCCTACTTGTGTCAGGTCCATTTAAGCCCACGGCCCATATGAGATGTGCCAATTCGGCCCGTCAACGGCCCGTTAAAGATTTGTCACCATTGCAGCCCATTGTCAGTTCAAGCCCATTAACAGCCCGCTATATATTTGGGCTCAATATCGGCCCGGTGAGATTTCGGCCTGTTAATGCCCATTTAATGGATGGGCCGATTTTCAGGATGTACATCTTTCGGCCTTTTAGCGACCCATTTAAATGTTGGGATAATTTCCGGCCCGGTGTGTCTTTCAGCCTGTTGACGGCCCATAAATCTGATGGGCCATTTGTTGTCGGACCTGAGTTTCGGCCTTTTAGAGGCCCATTTAAGTGTTGGGCCAATTTCTGGCCCGGTGTCACTTTCAGCCTGTTGATGGCCCATAAATCAGTTGGGCCATTTGTAGTCGGACCTGAGTTTTGCCCTTTTAGCGACCCATTTATGTGTTGGGCCAATTCCTGGTCCTGTGTGCCTTTCGGCCTGTTAACGGACCATAAATGAGTTGGGCCATTTGTAGTCGGACCTTAGTTTTGGCCTTTTAACGGCCCATGCCCGTCATGGTCCAATACCAGCCCGGTTTATCTTTGGGCCTGCTAAAGGCCCACAACATAGTTAGGTCATTTACAATACGACCTGACTTTCGGCCTCTTAGCGGCCCATGGTCTTCATGGTCCAGTACAAGCCCGCTATCTCTTTCGGCCTGCTAAAGGCCTACAGTATAGTTGGGCCATATGTAGCCCAAACTTAGTAACGGCCTGTTAACGGCCCATGAAATAAATTGGGGCCACCTGTTGCCCACTTCGATGTCGGCCTGTTAACGACCCGGGAGGTAAGAGGGCCGACCATTAACTTTCGGCCTAGTAACGGCCCATTAACTTAATGGGCCCACTAAAGTTCGTACATGTCTTGAGGCCAAATTAGATAATTTGAGCCCATTACGATGAGCAATTATGCACAGGACCAAAACCGATCAAGCAAAGGTACGGCATACAGGGAATAACGTTGCACATCCAGCATATATTACAGGAAATTACATCCACTGGGCAATCCAAGATTGATGCCAGTGCAAATAAATGAGCAGAACCTAACCATCTACAACGTCACAATCTGCAACCTCAGCACATATGACGCCCATAAGCATGTGGGCAAGTTCTTTCTGCTTTGCTACACTGTCTCTGAAAACATTGATCAGTTGTTGTGTCGCACGACTCTGCACCTCTGATTCATCCACCATTTCCATCATTGCTTCAGCCATTAATTGGTTCATAAACATACATTTATTCCGTTGCATTCGAGATAGAGGATACTGAACAGATTCAGATGGCGATTTTGGCAGGCTTGTATTATTGACAGTGGAGAGTGTCTCGACCACTGCAACATAACATAAATTAGGACGGGAGCCAAACAGATTAATCATGAGTTATTGCCATATTACCTGGCCTAGATTTACTGGAAAGAAACAATGGGGTTGCCTTGCTGTTTTCAGAGTTTGTCTTCTTATCTTCAGCAGCCTGCACAAAATTAACACACTATCATTGCTATCATTGGCCAAGTCAGATAATAGGAAAGCAACATTGACACAATGAACGTTTGGGCAACTAGCGTACACCAAATTAACACAATATGGCACAACTATCATCAGCCAGGTAAGGTAGCACAAAAGCAACATTGACACAATGAATGAATGGGAAACCAGAGAAGCACTACAATTCAGTAATGTGCGTGATATGAGATAGTACATTCATGCAACTCAGTATGCAAAACTACCAGGCAGTTTTCCTTACAAAAATCAACAGTGGCGCCTTTAACATTTTGCTACAACTAATTTTAGATTAGATAAAGGTTAGATTCACACCGATTAACAAAATACATGTTGATGTAAAAATATAGTGATATACAACAGGTACTTACATCAGCATTGGAGCACAGAGAATTCCCGCAAGATATTTTCCTCGAATACGATCCCAATGGAGGAAGTCTTCTATCGTTTAACCTTATTTTCTAAAAGAGAGATGGGTAAGAAACATGTAGAAAATATGATCAAAATGCTATAAAATTTCATGATGCGAGGATACGCACACACTTCTTAGAATGGAGTTGACATTCTTTTGCTGGACTGGAGCGGACTAGTTGTTTGGCCACTGGAATCTGCTTATTATCAGTGGGAGTTGGGTTTCTCTGTGCTGGAGCAGTATCTATGAAAAATGGAGTTGGTTTATTATCTCCTGACGTTTTGATCTTTTGCAAAGACCTGGTTTATAACCCTTCAGATTCTAACATAGCCGTCTTCCCCTTGCATGCCTATATAAAAGAATGGTGATTCAGTTATAAAACATGCTACAGCAGAGATGGAATAGGTACTGAAGAATAGAAAGGCATGACATATTGACATGTATTCCCTCCATCCGGAAATAAATGGACGGGTCTAGGCGTATTTCAGTTCTAGATACATCCAGTTTTATCCATTTCCGCGACATTTAATCCGGACGGAGGGAGTATGATGTAAGAGCAAGGGATACGACAGGACAACACAGTAAAAAAACACTGAAAACCAACTGCAGAACCAAAGTATTCAAACCCACTGATATGAGATAGTACACTCATGCAGCTCAGGATGCAAAACTACCAGGCAGTTTTCCTTACAAAAATCAACATTGTGGCCTTTAATCATACATTTTGCTACAACTAAATTTAGATCAGATAAAGGTTGGATTCACGCCGATTAACAAAATACATGCTGATGTAAAAATATAGTGATATACAACAGGTACTTACATCTACATTAGAGCACAGAGAAGTCCTACAAAAATCTTTCCTCATAAATGATACCATTGTAGAAATTCTTCTATCTGTTAAGCTTATTTTCTAAAAGAGAGATGGGTAAGAAACATGTAGAAAATATGATCTGCATGCTATAAAATTTCATGATTTAAGGATACGCACACGCTTCTTAGAATTGAGTTGACATATTTTTGCAGGACTGGAGCGGACTAGTTCTTTGGCCACTGGAATCTGGTTAGTATCAGTAGGAGTTGGGTTTCTCTGTGCTGGAGCAGTAACTATAAAAACTAGAGTTGGTTTATTATCTCCTGGTGTTTGGATCTTTTGCAAAGGCCTTGTTTGTAACCCTTCAGATTCTAATATAGTCGTCTTCCCCTTGCATGCCTTGTATAGAAGAATGGTGCTTTAATTATAAAACATGCGACAGCAGAGAGATGGAATAGGTACTGAAGAATAGGAAGGCATGACATATTGACATGTATTCCCTCCATCCGGAAAAAAAATGGATGGGTCTAGGCGTATTTCAGTTCTAGATACATCCTTTTTTATCCATTTCAGCAACATGTAATCCGGACGGAGGGAGTATGGTGTAAGAGCTAGGGATACGACAGGACAAACAGCAACAAAACACTAGTTGAATGTTAAACTATATGCTAGCGAAATACGTACAGAAATAACTAAGGCAACATACACGTGTATGATTGGGAAAATAAGATGGCATTGCAACAGAGCACTAGAACAACACTTCAATGTAAAAAACATGGTATGGCAGACAGATGAAGTACATACTGATGAATAACAATGCATAAGATATTCAGAAGCATGATGTCCAAATTAAGCAGATGGCATTGCGATAGAGTATAATGATAGTACTTGAATTTGAAAACATGTTATCATGAATGGAATAGGTACTGAAAAACAGGAAGGCATGACATATTTACATGCATGATCAGCATGCTATGCACATGGCATTGCAATAGAGTAGATACACTCCAGGACATTATATGCATGTTGTACCCATATCACAGGCCAAGTTTGAGCAAGGACCTTGTGGGGTGAAGAGGATTCATCATCTTTCTGCAAGTCTTCTGAAGAACTGCCTTTACATGTTCCATCATATTGAGTATCATTGACATCAAGTTTATTGGCCTTTACATTACTCCATGAGGTTCTTGTGGATATATCAGTGTGTGCAATTATATCTGACATGCATGGAAGACAACTAGTAGTTAGATTTATGTAAATGAGTGCCTGTAGGAGACGACATAAATAGTAGGACTGGGGTTAACTAGCAGCAATAGGTCTCATAAACTAAAGGGAGAACATAGATGAAAGCTACAGAATATGTATCGTTTGTACTCGAGATTAACTAGATGGCACACAAAAGTATTAAAGAACAACATAGGTAATACTAGAAGTGGTATAATACTATAATCACTAGCCTATGGGATAGCATTGGTTGATGGATGATAACTATGGAACAACGTTACCTAAAGAACAAGTATCTTAGCTGAACTATGGAACAGCGTGAACTCTTGAACAAGACCCGTAAGAGATCAGCATGAATATACAGTGAAATATGATGATCTATTTTCCGTGCTTAGATGAATAACAAAGCCATAAATGTTGCACACAAGTAAGATGAGGGTACAACCTATATGGCTGCCATCCATAGGAGTGAGCATCATGTGCTGACTTGTCGATGGCCCTGCAGTTGTTGTGGCTGTCCATGTCGCGAACGCGCATTCGATGCAGGGAACTGTTGAGTGGGGACAGTAGCTCCCTTCTGGTGTATGCTTCCCTTGTTGGAGCAGCTGCAGTGAGTCGGAAGACCGTGTGTCTGAAGATGCAGATAACGCATAATGTTAAGAACGACATATCTCTTTGATATGAAGAAATACACTAAGATCAACAGCAAGGTACGAGAGTGGTCATACGTCTATTGACTGAAGACTAAATTGGGGTCACACGATTTTATTTTATTTTGGTACTGTCCGATCTACGCTGGATGGCTTGATGGCCGTCTTGTGCCTCCCGGCTGACACTGTTCGGAATCTTCCCCGAAGAGCCAGCGACCAACGACAGAGCAGCCTGCCTCCGCTGTCTGTGGCCCCGGCCAAAACCCCGCTCCCCGCCCCACCACACTGCCGTGGTTGCCCCGCCCCGAGCCAATCCACAAAGACTCCCTGTCGGTGTCAAAACCGGCGGATCTCAGGTAGGGGGTCCCGAACTGTGCGTCTAGGCGGATGGTAACAGGAGATGAGGGACACGATGTTTTACCCAGGTTCGGGCCCTCTTGATGGAGGTAAAACCCTGCGTCCTGCTCGATTAATATTGATGATGTGTGTTACAAGAGTAGATCTACCACGAGATCAAGGAGGCTAAACCCTAGAAGCTAGCCTATGGTATGATTGTTGTCCGTTCTACGGACTAAAGCCATCCGGTTTATATAGACACTGGAGAGGGCTAGGGTTACACATAGTCGGTTACAATGGTAGGAGATCTACATATCCGTATCGCCAAGCTTGCCCTCCACGCCAAGGAAAGTCCCCTCCGGACACGGGACGAAGTCTTCAATCTTCTATCTTCATAGTCTTGCAGTCCGGCCGATGGTGATAGTTCGGCTATCCGAACACCCCCTAGTCCGGAACTCCCTCAGTAGCCCCTGAACCAGGCTTCAATGACGACGAGTTCGGCGCGCATGTTGTGTTCGGCATTGCAAGGTGGGTTCTCCCTCCGAATAATTCATAGAAGATTGTGAACACCAGGATAGTGTCCGGCTCTGCAAAATAATTTCCACATACCACCGTAGAGAGAATAATATTTACACAAGTTCAATCTGCTGACGTATTTCGTGGCATGACATCACACCACTACCAAGCCTTTACTCGAATTATTTTTATTGTACCACCTCAGCGCGTTTAGCGAAGCGGTTTCCTTGGCACGTCTTTGTCGAAGCAGAGATCGTGTTCCCCTTATTCCGGGATTCCCATTAATATGGACGTGGGTAACCCAACCGCGCCCATCGCCACGCCCCCTCCATCGAAGGCGGGTTCCAAACGGTCACGGGGACGGCTCTCGGTATTCTTCCTCTTTATAATGAGACCAAGGCCGGTTCTTTTTCTTCAATCCTCAATCGAATCCGCCCCTCGCCCCCGAGTTCCAACACCCAGGGCTCCAGATTCGGGTACCTTCGACCTTCGACAATGTCCGGCTCCGACCCACGGGGCCGGTGGATTCCCTCCTCCGTCATGGAAGAAGACGTGTTAAAGCTAAGAGACGCCAGGTACTTGACCTATGAGATTTCGCATAGGTTGCCTGCCCGAGGGCAAGTTATTCCTACTCCCGAGCCCGGCGAGAGCGTTGTGTTCGTGTCTCACCTCCGTAGGGGTTTAGGCTTCCCGATGGACCCCTTCGTGAGGGGGCTCATGTTTTACTATGGGCTGGAATTCCATGACGTGGCTCCGGAGTCCATCCTCCACATCTCATCATTTATTGTCGTTTGCGAAGCTTTCCTCCGCACTACCCCTCACTTCGGCTTGTGGCTCAAAACCTTCAATGTGGAGCCGAAGATGATCGAGGGGCGTCAGGCAGAGTGCGGAGGGGCGATTATAAGCAAGAGGCCCGATGCTCCATGGCCCGAGGGCTCTTTTCAAGAGGAGCTCGCCGTGTGGCAACAGGAGTGGTTCTATATCACTGCTCCCAGGGGCAGCAGGCAGAGGCCGCCGCCCGTCTTCCGCTCGGGCCCTCCACCATAGTTGACGTCATGGGTCAACAAGGGGCGTGACTGGGGGCCGCCCAAAGACGTACCCCTTTTGTAGGACCGGATTCGAGGCCTCCAAGAAAGGGAGATCAATCTAGTCGCACTAGTACAGGTCATGCTGATCCGGCGCCTACTACCATGCAAACGTCGCCCCCTCCTCCTGTGGGAATTTAATCCGGAGGGGCCACGAGCTCTTCAACACTTCATGGGTTTGACACCCATGGAGATGTACAAACTGTTCTTCGGATCACAAGAGATGCGTCCAGTCTTGACCGAGGACGCTGGCCTAAGCTGCAATCGCCCGGATACTCAAGTAAGTAGCCTTGTGTCTAGACACACTGTCCACTTATTTATCGTGGGTTTGCCCTTTAACCAGCTATCCCTTGGACAGGAGTGGATAGCGCTAGCAAAACTGATACGGTGTCCGGCCCCCCTCCCTGAGACCACGAAGGATCCCGTGCTAATCAAAATGTTGGAGGTTGCGCCCTCGGAGGAGGGCGAGAGGGGGAACATGGGAACTACCACCTCTGCCAAGGAGGCTTTCAGCAAGGGAGGAATCAAGAGTCCCTCCTTCCAGGGGGAGAAGAGGACAGCTTCCGAAGACCCAGAGGCCAAGGCCTCGAAGCGGGGAAAGAAATTTGTACCGGAAGGTCCTGTGCCGGGAAGAGCCCCGGCCGCACTGTCTCCTCGGAGGAATCAGCCCTCCAGCGAGCCGTAAGTAAAAAGGAGGAATTTTGTAATAGTGGATACCCCTGCTTAATTTTTAAGGGTAACCGAAGTTTTCATCTTGTAGTTCGGATCTCAGCCCGTCTCAGCACAGCTCAACTTCGGGGGACCTTCGTCCGGAGATGATGGAGAGTGAAACGCCTCCATCTGCCGCTCCATCGTGCGGGGCGGACGACCCTGAGGTGTCGTAGCGGACGGTCTCCCCGAGTCCGGCGGGGCCAGAGAGTTCGGCACCCATTGGAGTACGGCCGGTGGAGCTGCAGGATTTACTTAAGAGAGCATCCATCTCGGAAGATCACCGCACATAAATGAGTATGGTTATTGAAAGGATCTCGTCTGCCGAGAGCGGGTTGTATGAGGCCGTCAAAAGCATGCTGGCGGGCTTTGAGGTATGCAAAAAAGAACATACCTTTTGACAGTTTTGCACATGAAGTGCGCCCTGTATAGATAGTAGCCCCTGAGACTTGGTATGCTGTCGAAAGCGATAGCGTGCCAAGGATCATAATCTCAGTTATAGAATGCCGCCTTTCCTATGCAGGTGGCGGATTGTCCGGTGGCCGGCCGGACTGATGGATTTGCCGAGCTAAGAAGGCAACTCGACGTTGCAGATGCAGACATCTTGCTGGTCAATAAATGACTTGATGAGTCACAAGGTACGTGGTTGCTCCGCGGTCGCCTAGTAAGGGAGCTGACGCCCATGCCTTACAATTTGTATGCTTGATGCAGATGGTGCTGCTGCTATGGAAGGCCTTCAAGCAGAACTTGCTCGGGCCAAGGAGCAAGCCAGAAAAAGTGAGGCGGCTGCCTCGAAGGCAGCGGAAGAGCTAGAAGCCAAGAAGGTTGCTCACTGCTGAAGCAGGGAGGAGATGGCCGGAATGGCCGTGAAATTAAAAATTGCTACTGACCGCCAGGAGGTTCTTGAAAGTGAACGCCGAGCGGAACAAGAGGACCTGAAGAAGGCCGACGCCAAAGCCAAGGATGCCCGTAGTGCGATGCGGGCTATGAAGGAGGAACTGTGTCAAGTCCAACACATTGTGGCTGGAAAGCCCTTTATGCTGCGCAGGAAGTTCACGGATCCGAAGTATGCTCAGCTGGGCCGATTGTATGGTGCGGAGGATCCTTATCTGGACTTGGCAGCGAGTGCGGTGGACGCAGTCGTGCACTTCCGAAGCCAGAAGAATCACGAAATGGAAGAGCTTTTCTGGTCTCAATTCCATAGTCCGGAGCGTCAACTTCCGCTGAGTGATCGGCAGGTTGAGTGGGCTGAGCTAAATAGATTGTCCGAACTTGCCATGACGGATGTGGTCACTCATCCGTGGCCGGGAAGGCCCAAGCTGAAGAGTTATTTTGGCTTGTTGCAGCAATTCCTTGGGGCGGTGCCGCGTATTGGGGCGATGAAGCGGTCGGCGTGTATAGAAGGTGCACGGATAGCTCTTGCCCATGGTAAGACATACTAGGCCGAGATGGATGCCACCGTTGTTGCATCCCGGGGTTCAGATAAAAGTCGGTTCCCCACCGAGCACTATTTTGAGGAAGTCCTGCAGGGCGCTCGTTTAGTAGTGTCGCAGTGCTCAAAAAATGTTATGTTTGAATGACATGTATGATTTCTGAGATCATGTTTATAATACAATATCTTTTTATACTTGCGAGCTCAAGTATTGACCTATCTCCTGTGCGGCCGTATGTTTATGTATAATCTGAAAGATGGCAGTCTTTGGCTTCAGCCCCCATGCACATGGTGCGGGGGTGTTTGCAAAAAGGAAAATGCTTTTTCACACTTAATCCAACGTCTTGGTCCTTTTAAGGAGGTGATAGCGTAGCAAACTAAGCAACCGGACTATAATGCTTTATCACTTTCACTTAGCCATAGGAGCTGGAATGTGGGGCTACTATATAGCCCCTGGCGGCACCGCTCATCTCCGAACTCGGGGTGCGTATGTGCCTGATCGGGAAGCGGTCCTTCGTCAAAGCGGAGGAATTCTAAACATTCCAATGGTCGATCGAGTGGTTGACCAGTCTCTCGCTATATCATGACAGTCAGTTTTCGGCTTTCTCTACTGAGGTGCTCGCCCGGCCGAACCGGGGCACAATCGCAGTAGTTCTCCTGGTGCCGCGATAGCCGATGATACGGAACGTAAGGCAGCAAAACACAGGAGCCTGGCAAACCCAACATTTGACCAAAGACATGATTCGGAGCTGATGCATATAAGGCCTAACTCGAGACGCCGAACACTCCCTGAGGTGTTCGGTCTTTATGATACCGGGCAGAACAATGCCCTAAGCCCCTAATGTCCAGGTATAGACAGGGACTTCTGACGCGGCCGATGCCAAAACGCCAGCCTCCTCCTCGGCTATGGTAGGAAACCGGGGGATGTGTATCAACAAGAGATAGTAAGAAAGGTTTACGCAGGGTCTTAATCTGAAAAGAATCCTTGCAACGGGTCCCTGCTGCACGTCTGCGCCTGTGTCTCCGTTGTGCTGTGTCCTGGACGGGTGTAGCACGTGCTTCATCTGTAAAAGAGAAGGACTTAGTTTCTAAGAAATATCATGCAAAAGTTGTGTTAAAATAAAGTATAATTTGGTAGATAAAGAAAGTTGAGCTTTATTGGCTCTCATTGTTGAAACGTGCCGCCCCTTATAAAGGGGGTATGCAGCTGGGAAGCCCCTTGTTTATTTATGCCGGACTCGCCTAACCGTGTCTGAGGTCTGAATGACCTGTGTTTTAGGGGCCTTGACCTACAGGGTCGGAGTGGCTGTCGAGGCAGCCCCACGCTCTCCGTGATCGAGGAACACTCGTAGTTACTCATTAATGAGATTTATGCCGCGTGGACCGGGCATTGTAAGTATAGGAGACGTGTAGTGTGGTATGGTGTTAAAGCGGGCGAAAGCTTTGCGTCTCAGTAGTGCTTGATGGCCACTGTGTAATGGGGCGCGACGAAGAGTGATCCTTTCGCGACGGCGGTTGTCGGATGAACCGAACACAACCTCTAGTGGTACGAAGCCCGTATAATTGGCTTAAAGGCCTGGCGTCGCTCCTTTGAAGGGAGTGTTGTTATGGCGAATGTTGGTAGGGTCTATCCCCATTCTGCAGACAGTGTCCTGATATGGCAGGAGCCGCGCTTTGTTGTCGTGTTATCACATGAAGTGAGTTCATTGTTTTGACTTCTAGTGGGAAAGTCTTCTGTTTTTCGGAGTGCTGCTTTTGGGGTTCGTCACTTTCGCTTGGTGTATCGATCCCCTTGTGTTCGGCGTTGAGTCGGCCGTACTGCTTGAATACCCAACAATCTCTGTGGGTATGGTTTGCAGGCTTTCCGGAGGTACCATGTATTTGACATAGTCTGTCTAGAATCTTGTTTAGGTTGGATAGCTCATCATTGTTGTCCTTGAGGGACATCGTTTTGTTGTTCGGCCAAGAGTTTTTGAATCCGGCGTTGACCGTCATACTGTTTGGGCCATTTTCCTTATTCCGGCGTTGATCCTTTCTGTGTCAAGATTTCCCATTTCCATCCCTGACTTCAGATGTACTCGGGTCGCTGGTGCTGCGTCTAGCCAGCCAGCTGTCTTTCCCTACGCAAAAGAGGATCATGAGGCTTGTTAGTGTGGCCATTGTTCTTTGTTTTTCCTGGCCGAGGTGTCTGGCGAGCCATTCATCTCAGACGTTGTGTTTAAAGGCTGCTAAGGCTTCAGCGTCCGAACAGTCAACTATTTGGTTCTTTTTAGTGAGGAACCTGTTCTAGAATTTGCGTGCTGACTCTCCGGGCTGTTGAGTTATGTGACTTAAATCGTCTGCATCCGGAGGGCGGACATAAGTCCCTTGAAAATTTGCTCGAAACACATCTTCAAGCTCTTCCCAACTTCCAATGGTATTTTCTGGGAGGCTTTTAAGCCAATGCCGAGCTGGCCCTTTGAGCTTGAGGGGTAGGTATTTTATGGCATGGAGATCGTCTCCTCTGGCCATATGTATGTGTAGGATATAATCCTCAATCCAGACTCCGGGGTCTGTCGTTCTGTCATATGCCTCTATGTTTACGGGTTTGAATCCTGCTGGAAATCCATGATCCAGTACCTCGTCGGTGAAACATAGTGGGTGTGCGGCGCCCCTGTATTTGGGTGTGCCGTTGTCTTCAAATCTTCGAGTTGTGTTGCTTCCTGGAGTCTTCTTTTTTGGCCCATAAATAGATCTGACTGGGTCATCCTTTTTCCGAGGATATTTATGCTGATCGTGTGCCGGTTTCTGTGCGGCGCCCCTTGTTGCTCTTGGCCTGTCATCTAGTCGTCTATCCGGCCAGGCGGCTTCTTTCTTTTTTTGACTGCGGGGGCTCTAAGGCCTCCTCGTCAAATTCGTGCAACAGCTTGCGCTTCGGGTAGCTCTTTGTCTGGTGACTAGCGCCATGTTTATCTGCGCTGTTGAGTACTTTGCTCCATCTTATTCTGAGTGCGTCCTCCGCTGTTTTGAGCTTCCGCTTTTGCTTCTTCAAACTTCTTGCCGTGGCGACGAGCCTTTTATGAAGATTTGTATGCTCTGGTGATGTGAGATCATCTTCGCCAGGGATGGGTTGCTTGTCCAGTTCATCATGTTCGGATGGCTGCTTGGTGGCATGTGCGTCCTCCACTGCTCCGCCCTGCTCTAGGGCCTGTTCCGTATGGGTGCCGCTTTAATCGAGGCCGGTCTTCGGGCGGCGCTTGCGTCGCCGTTTTGGTTGTTTGTTGGGGGAGTTGTCCTTCGCCGCGTCCCGTTTTTCCTCATTATCGCTTCCTTTTGGTGTACCCACCATGCATACGTCATGAGTTCGGTGGCTTTCCGGTGCCCGGTAGGCGCTGGTTCTTGGTCGTCTCCGGCATCGTCGTCTGTACCGTCGATGTCTTCGAAGTCATAGTTTAGCATGTCGGTTAGATCGTCGACAGTGGCCATTAATTGGGTGGTGGGTGGGCTTTGAATTTCTTCATCATTCGTATCCCAACCGTCCTGGCCGCAATCCGGCCAGGGCTCTCCTGATAACGAGAGACACTTTAGCAAACTCAAGATGTCACCGAAAGGTGAGTGTTGAAAGATGTCCGAGGTAGTAAACTCTATGATCGGCGCCCAACCGGATTCGATTGGTGAGGGTGTGGGAGGTTCGGAGTCCGGCAAGGAGTCCGGCGCCTTGGAGTCATGAGCTATGTGAGGGACAAGGTCAGTGTTCGGCTCTATCGCCGTAGAGGTTGCAGCCCCCGAGGCGGCGTCTAGCCATCCGTCCTCGATCTGCGCAGCCGGCTCCGAATTGTAGGTCGGAGCGGGCTCAAGTGCGGCCTCCAGGGTACTGTCCGGCAGCAGAGCTAAATCATGCCCATCGTGACAGTGCGGCACACTCGGCTGTGGCTCGAATCCATCGAGGATCAAGTCCCCACGGATGTCGGCCGTGAAGTTCAAACTTCCAAATCTGACCTGACGGCCAGGGGCGTAGCTTTCGATCTGCTCTAGACGGCCAAGCGAATTGGCCCGCAGTGCAAAGCCGCCTAATACAAAGATCTGTCCGGGGAGGAAGGCCTCACCCTGGACTGCGTCGTTAATGGCGATCGAAGAAGCCATCGAGCCTATTGGCGACGACATAGAGGAACTCTCAATGAAAGCACCAATGTCGGCGTCAAAACCGGCGGATCTCGGGTAGGGGGTCCCGAACTGTGCGTCTAGGCAGATGGTAACAGGAGACGAGGGACACGATGTTTTACCCAGGTTCGGGCCCTCTTGATGGAGGTAAAACCCTACGTCCTGCTCGATTAATATTTTTGATGTGTGTTACAAGAGTAGATCTACCACGAGATCAAGGAGGCTAAACCCTAGAAGCTAGCCTATGGTATGATTGTTGTCCGTCCTACAGACTAAAGCCATCCGGTTTATATAGACACCGAAGAGGGCTAGGGTTACACAGAGTCGGTTACAATGGTAGGAGATCTACATATCCGTATTGCCAAGCTTGCCCTCCACGCCAAGGAAAGTCCCCTCCGGACACGGGCCGAAGTCTTCAATCTTCTATCTTCATAGTCTTGGAGTCCGGCCGATGATGATAGTTCGGTTATCC
The DNA here is from genome assembly GCF_018294505.1 of Triticum aestivum. Classification (NCBI taxonomy): domain Eukaryota; kingdom Viridiplantae; phylum Streptophyta; class Magnoliopsida; order Poales; family Poaceae; genus Triticum; species Triticum aestivum. Next base: position 172,870,682 of record NC_057810.1, on the reverse strand, counting down.
GGACACCCCCTAGTCCGGAACTCCCTCACTCCCCGTCATCTAGATCCGGCGGCGGCAGTACCTTCAACCCACGCAACTCTAAAAGATAGCCATCTAAGCGCTGCTTCCGCGGTGAACTTGCGGCCCCGCACCCTTACGTTAGACACCAGCCAACCGGCAGCCTAGGAGCTCCGCCACCTCGAGGGGTGCTGCTTCCCATTGGGAATCGATTGGCCTAGAATAAAAATTCAGACAACTGATGCCTAAATAAAGTGATTTGAGATGAGGGTGCAACCTATCTGGCGGCATGGTGAAGTAAGCAGGTCCAGCTGCCGAGTCAGTGAGGCCGGCGCGGTTGAGGTGGCGACCGGCGGCAGGGAAAGAGCAATGTCGCGACGGTCGACGACTACGCGGAAGCAGCGCCAGGACTCTGGATAGATCCGAAGTTGGAGCCGCTCCGGCGCCGTGAACAACGGTGGGGGTGAGTCGGGTCCGGTACGGTTCACACGGCCGTCGTCGAGGCAGCACCAGCAGCACGGAGTAAGAGGCACACGGCCCAGTGCACGACGACAATTGGAGAGCGTCTCCGGCATTAGGGAGGAAGGCGGCTGTGAAATTGGTGCGGTGGGGGGCGCCATGGAGGTGGGGCTGAGGTTTCGCGGCTCGGGAGAAGGGAGCTTCCTAGGAAGAAGATGATTTGGCGCCCATGAGGTATGAATGGGGGCGGGCGGGGGGAATTGGGAGGGAAGTGGAACCACGTCTTACGGACGCATTTGTCTGAAATGTGAGGGGGAGTTACAGTTCTACCCTTGCCTATAGGCTTCTCGGCTTTGGTCTGTGTACTGAGGGTCGGGGATAGTAGAGTAACTTTGCTTCTCCCAAAATAGTGGGCGGGAGCGATTTCGGGCGAGGAGGGCGTGTTTTGAACTATAGTGGGCGCGAGCAATTTCGGGCGAGGAGAGCGTTTTTGAAATAGTGGGCGCGAGCTATTTCGGGCGAGGAGAGCGTGTTTTGCCGAACATGGTTTATGAATTATTCGGCACATGTCATTTCGACTGAGGGGAAGGCGCGCTTGGATGAAGTTACGAACCTACCCTCGATGTACAACGGTCCAATTGATGCGTGCCCCACATAGGACGGTAATTTCTCGTCTCCCATTTATTTGCTCGGGCGAATTCCACCGATCAGAGAGGATGTTTAACAGTTTGTTCAAATTTTGGGATAACGAGCATCCATGTCTACCTTACCAAGTCGATTCGAATCAAATTTTGAAATATTAGCTTGCCACTTCTTTTTTAGATGGAGAGATGATGCTCGGGAGTAATGTGTTTTTACATGCTCGTTGCTAGCGATTTACTATATGAAAAATAGTTTACCCACTCAAAAACACAAATCAAACCCAAAATGAAATATCTCGATTCAATGAACTAACTCGTTCAGTAGGTCAAAATAGTGAACTAAATCCAAAATTGAACACCTCAATCAAGTAACATGTTGTACAGTATTATAGTACTCCATGAACATGTTGAAAGAAAAATTAATGAACTTGTTTGATATACGCATATACCCATTCATGTGTGGATTGCAGACAACATGTTCTCCAATTTAAATATTTGAATGCAAGTTTATATTGAAACATGGTTTATATCAGTCTTTGATGCACAAAACGCGACCTCCCCCTCTCCCGGACTCTTGTTCTCTCTCTCTCTCTCTCTCTCTCTCTCACTCTCTCGCCGACAATCTTCAATTCTGTCACATGCATCCGACACAAAAACCTTGTTGGTCCCTCTCCCTTTCTCTCCATCTCTCTCTCTCTCTCTCTCTCTCT